>NW_009940694.1:0-8932 GCF_000696875.1 Nestor notabilis
TACTGGTCTCCAACTGGACATTGAGCCATTCTTTGCACATAATACAGGGGCATATTCCTGACTTTATGCCAATAAAGCCTATTTAGTATTCCTAGAAGATGTCATTTTGATGCCCATTTTCCATATGCAGAATCCATGAGAATTTCATTTGAGCTTCGTATCTTCTTATGTATGATAACTACAATGATGAATCTGACATGCTTCAGACCCCTAGTTGGTTTTCCAGGAACCTCTTTTGGGCTGTTTTTTGTTGTTGTTGGGTTTTCTTTTACAGCAAACCAGTTAGACACAGAAGTAGCATCACCATCTCTTTCTGTTACTGTTCTCTATGCTGCTTCATCTGTAAGTGGAAACCGAGAGCTGTGTTTATCCAGTAACTGTTTTCTTGTTTATATATAGGTGATATGAAGTTTGCAGCAATGTATCCCCTCTCCAAAATGTTACTTCTGGTGTATTTTGCTTTCTTTTTGATAACACTTGACCACGGTCTCCTGGCTTCAACTCCAGTGTTCTGATTTGGTTGAAAAATTTATATATGCAACATGAATGTAAAAATATTCTAAGGATAAAACTGTACACATAAGATACTGGAGACCCCAATAAATATGGCGATGCTACTTAATGTCTTTTACTAACTGTTAAATTAATCAGAGGATTTCAAACCTACAGACCTTTGTGGGGTTTCTGTGTTGGTATAGGAATTGACAGGCTGGAGTCTAAGTCTATGTTACACTGTTCATATATGTGTACTGTAGATGTACATCTGGCTTTGATTTAAGCAACTATTATCTCTTCTCTCCATTTCTTGTCTGCTGTTTAAAATATTCTAAGTGAACAGTCTGTATTCTCACCTTACCGCTGGCATTACAGTTTGTTACCATACACAGCACAGGGGGAGTTTCAGTTATCAAAGAGCTAAAATGTATTACTGAAGTTAGACTGTGGAGTAATAGCAAAGCCAGCATTGGCATCATGATACTCAGAGTTGAATGGATTCCTAAACAAAGAAGTAATGTGCTGTCATTATGACAATTTGCTGCAAAAACTTTTATTTGTGACAAAGATCTTTTATGCTTTCCCCCACTCCTTTCCTTTCCCAGAAGAGCTAAGCCAGCTGCTGCTCCTGGTCTTTTTCTGTACTAGAGGACTTTCTTTTCCTTCTTTGTGGTGGCAAGATAAGTATTTATCTTGAGCTGATCACAGATTTTCTGCCATGATCTGGATTATTTGAGTTACTTTGCAATGAGCTACTACAGTTCTGTGCTTTGCAGATGACTTCCAGTTCTGAGAAATGGCTGGAAACCTTCGTTTTTAAACGACCTGTTGTTTAAAATCCTGAGCTCTGCGGTTAATAATAAAAATAGGCTATGTTGAAAATTCATGCAATGAATAGAGCAATGGTCTCTTAGTGGAAAGCTCATGGAATCTTCTTCCCTATATGCACTTTCTCTCTTCACTTTTGGAACACTTCTGTGCATCTTCCGTGCGCTACACTTCTTTGCAAAGTGTACCACACTTTGCATGGGTGTTACAGGATGGCATAAGGAATGGGAGTAATTAAGTTCTAAATATTTTTTTTAACAGGAGTAATAAACACAACACTTGAATGTTCCATTCTAAGATTTCAGAAGTAAGCTCTGGAACCTAAATTATTTGTTTCAGATTAGTATTTTAAATTATAAATATGGAGAATGGAAGTCTTCAGGGCTAAAGCATCATATAGCTCATAAGAAAGCAGAGGGGCTAGTACTGCCCTCTGCTTACCATTGGTGGAATAAATATATATTGGCCTATGAACAGGAGTTCTGTGTTACTGTTTAGTGTTAAGTTTTTGCACAAGTGACATAGGAATGTGTTCTGGGAACGTCTTGCCCAAGAGTTGGGAAGAGCTGATGCACAGTCTTCTTGTTGTGTTTTTTCATGGGAAAACAACAAGAAGTGCTTCTCATGCTCCATTCACTGCTGTCCTTCGTCTTTTAGGCAGCTTTATATTCTTTGACTTATTTTTAGTAATTTATTTGTTTTTTCTTTTCAGAAAGCTGAAGTTGAAAGTTGATATGTCTTAATGCCCAAGTATTTTGCTTTAGTGGGAGGTTTTGGTGGTTTAGCATTGTGATTATTTTTTGGGAACCATCTCGTGATGATGTGTTGAATCTATCCAGACTTTACATCTGGCTATCTGTAAACGTCTTAGTGTGTCAACAACCATCACCTGCTGATGAACTATCTGTGAACAAAGAAGAAAACGGGGCTATCTAATGTCAGTGCTTTTATCATGTTACCTCTCTTTAACTCCACAACTGCTATAGGAGCTATTCTCGTCTGTGACTGTGAGACAAGCTGTTAACACAGCCTTTGTCATTTCAGTTTTTCACACTTTTTTTCCCTCTGTAACAGTCTTTGCCATTTCAGTCTTTCACAGATCCGTGTGTGCGCTTGTCCTCATACAGTACGTGTGCTGTAACTCACTGAAGATTCATGCTGGCAGGTACCTGCCATGGGTCACTCATTTGTAAGAACGTACTGGCTTAAAAAAAGGCAAAGCAAAAATGGGGCAGGCCCATCGCCAGCCCCGGGGTGTGGGGAAGTGACAAAACCTGCCTGCAGTCAGTGCTGTGGTTTGTGCTTGTGCAGTACCAGATTGCTGCAGTTAATGAACCAGACTGAAGTTAGAGGAACACTGCTTCTATCCTTTTTCACTGGGGTCATCAGTTGAAAGACTGTTTCTGTGGCCAGTTAAAGAAGAATAATTGTAGCACTGAATTTCAAGTGCGTTTGGAGGAGGTATACAAGGGCTGGGGAACTATGGTGAAGGTAACAAAGAGAACTTGCAAATGTTAAATGAATATTGCCTCCCAGCATTTATCACACTACTTGTGACAGTTTGGGAGCAGCCAGAGCCATCACCTACTGCCAGAAAATTGGACAAGAGCTGGTGAGAATGTTTTGGTTAGATTTGGAGTTGTGAATATCAACCTGAAAACTCACAGGGAAGAGGGATGAAGGAGAATGTGCCACTATCTGCTGGCACAACTGTTACAGGTGATCTTTTCGATACCGTCTACTGCAGAAGAGCTTACAAATATGCAATAAACCAGCTGTGCAGATGTATTGACCTGTGTGTTAGAGCTGACTTAAAATGGCACATTATGGAGAGGGTCAGTTTAGGAGCAAAAGACTCCAGTGCAATACAAACCCCATAATTTTTCTTTAGATTTGAGAGAAACTACAGCAAGAATTTTTTTATCAAATACAAAATTTGTTTGAACTTAATCTACTTCCCAAATACAAAGCCAAACCCAAACCCCTTTATTTGCATTTTGAGAGATAGCAGCTATTGCCATTAGTCAAGAGAGTGTATTGTATTTCTCAGTTCTGAAGATCTTTCTCTCTTTAGCACACCCTGGAAATGAACCCTTTCAGGCATCTACTTTTGATAATGTCAGAATGGGCTGTAGCAAATCTGTGTTAAGACATTAAAAACCCCTCACTTCTCACATTTCTGACTAGAGGTGTCTACCTGAAAAAGTTAGATGAAGAGAACACTTGCAAGAACAGCAGTTCAGAGAACACTGTCACTGAACAACATGGGCGTTTGGCACAGGTTGGCTGAGGCCACCACTCTCCTTGTTTAAGGAAAAATGTGGGTAAACAAAGGAATGGGCAGGAGAACCCCAACTGGGTCCTCGAGGCTCTGGAACTTGGAAGATAATGCAAACCAGATGATTCCTAAAAGTTCATCTGATTTGCTTGCTGTGTAAGAGAAAATAAACTGAAAGCAGTCTGAACATACATGTAAGGTGTAACATGTTCTGTTATATTTCTATATTCCTCGCTTAAAAAATGTTGGGAGTTTTGTTTTTAGCTAAAAAATGCTCGAAGGCATTACTAAATGCTGGTTATGAGCTGTTATAAATTGATGGGCTGTTTCTTGGTTCCAGCCTGAGTTTAAACTTTGAAATGATGAGGAGCACTTGAGGCAGGGCACAGCTGAAATCTTCTTTATGGTGTTGATGACTTCTTGACTTGATGACTTCTATTTTACTGGGTCATATAGCTTTGAAAGCTTTCTGCTGTGTCTCCCAAGTTTATACTACAAAAAGGTGCTCTGCGGGTGGGTGTGGGTGCCAAGACAAATGCCTAAATAAATAACAAGCACGTCCTGATGTCTTAGGTAGGTTTTGTTCTTTCTTTCTAGTCGTGCTCAGTTCTCCCACCTCCGGCGAGTCCTCCGAGTTGTAAAAGCTTGGGGTGCCCTCTCGTGTTTAAATGGTAAGTACAGACACTGGTCTGTTTGCGTTAAGCCTCGTGAAACCCACTCAGAAAACCAGCAGCAACAGCACAAGTTCTAAGAGTATTCAGGGGGGAGAAAAGTAGATTATGAATTTTGGTAGATGCATGTGTGCAATAGTACTGAATGGTTTCTATGCAGGGAGAAGTCGGAGTTCCTCTTGCATTTTAATATCCTTCTCAAAATTGCTGGTAACTTCCTGGAAAGTAATTTTTGCTGTTTCCTAAAGACCTGAGGGTTTTCTATCTTGGTAACACCTACCTATCATTATGTGATTTCTTGCTTAGTATGTATTGCCCCATTTCCACAGAAATAATATCAGCCATTTTGTATTCCTAAATCTTCAAACTGAGATGCTAAATCTGTGTTAAAAACCCCAGCAAACCAAAGCTGAACAGACAGATGCTGGGATACCAGGATAGTTTCCTAAATAAACTTAAGAAACCCATGAAGGATTAAAATCCAAGTAGAGACTGCTGTGCTCTTGGAGAGCTCCATAGAAGCTACAGAGCACAGGATCAGAAGATCTGGATGAATTATTCTTCCTCCCATCATCTTATACACTACTAGAAACTACTAAAAGTCTCACTGTCTTTGTTGTCTTTTTTCTTTATTCTGCTATGTTCTGAGGGATGTCTCACTAAGGGACTGCAGCCTTATACTGCATTTTGATTACTGTGTGGTAGTATAATTCTCTGAACACTTTCTACATAAATACTTGGTTTTATTTACATGGAGATTTTTCTAGACTGAACAGAAGGGGAGGGAGGTGACTCCAGACAATCACTGAGAATTGGTACAAACCACTGAGAGCAATTATTTGCAGAATTAGTCTTGAGTCTAGTCATGTGCCCAGGTAAGTTGGAAAACTTCCCCAGTGACCAGCAATATGTCAAAATCATACACAGGAGTGTTAACTTGAGAGATCAAGATGGATTTTTTTCTATGTGCTTTTAATTTGTTTTTAGTTGATGACTGGAGAAGTGTGGTAAGTTGTAGCAACTAAAGATCTTGTAACTTAAAGCAGGCAATAACACCTTTCTAGTCTGTCTCAAGTCCAGAAATGCAGTGTTCTTACTGCTGTGAGTGCTATTTTGTATTCAGAAGGTAGTTCTGAGAATGTCTATATGGAGCAATTCAGCATAATGTGAGAGGTATTGTAGGCTATACATTATGTGATAGCCTGACTTAAAAAATAAAATAGCTGTAATGAACTATTTGTAGAAATACATGATGCACTTAAGAGAGCCTTTGTATTCATTATTATAGTAAAGTTTCTGTGCGTTTACCACGTTTACTTCTGCTACATCAGTGGAGTTTGTGCTCATGTGTCCAAAGTTTTACCCGTAAACCAATTTCAGGACAGACTTTGTCCCTGTAAATGGCTTTTTGGGCTGTAATGTTTACAGGAAGTGAGTAGGGTGGGACAATGTCTTTGCTTATAAATAGCTAACAGTTTTCCTTAGTATCACCATGGAAGCCCATAATGTGTCATTGCACTCCAAAAATGGGATGCTTTCTTAGTTTTATCAAGCAGCAGGAGAAGAGGAAACATTCAACTGCAGAAGGAAGATGATTAAAAAAGGGGCTGGCAGTTAATATCCTTAGAAAGGTGAAATGAAGGTTCTGACTTAATGTGCCCTCAGAGTATATGCTACTGGTACATGTAAGCGTTGTGGCAGAATTGCTTTTAAAGAAGGTGGTGCTGCCCAGATGTTTTAGTGTTCCAGTCCCCGTTTCAAGGTTGTGATCATAACTAGTTTACAGTTTGGTTTATTTACTAATAAAATGTATAACTAAAAATGCTTTAAAAGACTTCTAAGTCTTTTAGAAGGTCCTTTAGTAGGACTAGTATGTCAAGTGTTTATGACTTCTGTTCACACTCCCTGGTCCCCTAGCCCACTCCTTACTAGAGGCTCAGATAAAGAGTTTAAGTAATCGCTTGTATTCTAAGACCTGAGTATGAGATTCAACAAGTTAATTAGTCTCTTACTTAAATAGAAGCCTGAATAAAGGAACTTCACTTACAAGTGGCTGTTTGATTAACATACTGTACATTAAGCGTCTAGTTGCATCTAAATTAAGCACTTGGTACACTAAGTTAAATTGCTGCTGTTAGGCCACTGGTCAGATTAGTTTACAGTTGGAGTATATCAGAGATGTATGTTTTTCAGTTTTGTATTTATCGATGTACTTTAATAGGTGTGGGCTAAGAGCAGATAATAAATTGTTCTGAATTGCTAAATTAATTCCAGGTGGTAATTTGAAATAAATGAATAGCCTGTTCCATACTGTGGCTCTTCCTTGAGATGTGACTGCACCTCATTTCCACTAACATTTAAAGAAATAAAGAAATAAAATTGGTGTTTGGTTCTGGCAGCTCTGAACTGGGTACTATATTCAGTAGCTTCAAAAAAACCCTGAATTTTGAGATATATGTTGTTGGTGCAATGTATGAGATGCTGTTGTTAGCCTGTGCAGTTAACTCTGAGCTGGTAACAGTTTCCATATTATGATGGACTTGGCTGTGATGGGGACAGTGAGTTACTCAAGATTTGACCTAATCTGGGAATGTAGCTGTTGGCCATGTGAGTCCATTTGCTGGTATGTATTAGGGTAGTTTTTGTTATGTACTGCAGTTGGACTACGTCTGTAATGTAATTTTAAACTGATCCTCAATTTTCCTCATTATTTTCCTCCTTCATGTAATTCTTAGAAACCTTTGTGTTCTAGATGTGTAACGTCCTAGATACTTCATTTCAAGAGAGAAGCACTCATTTTTAGTACCCTCGATGCCTAAGATTAGCTCTTCCTTTCATACTAGGCTGTATTATCAGGAGCATAAAATACGTTTGGTTTTTTTTTTAACTTATCTACGCACAGAAATTCCTGGAAAAATTCTTTACAATGACAGTATGTTATACTTAAGGTAACAGGAAAAGCTGAAATTAAGCTGTTGAGTCACTGCTCATGCACACGTCTCCCAGGATCGCTTCTAAACCTAGAGTGAAAATCCTCACGTCACTGGATCTGTGATGTTCAGGTATCTTTAGTTTTGAACTTTATGTACTCTCTAAATTAAAGAACCACTGTGGTGGTGGTACACTGGTGCCACCAAAGAGCTGTTAGAGTATCTGTGCTTGAAGCTTTTGGTAAATAGAAGATCATAGATGCATGAAGGTAGTTTTCATCAGGACACTGTCATATTCTTTGTACTATTTATGACTAAGAGAACTTACAATGCATTTTAAAAGGGGCAATATTGCATTATTTTACTTCCTTTCTTTCCAAAACTGAGAACCAAGTGTCATTATTTATATCTGCAAAAGCAAAACTTTTTCTATGTGGAATAACATGCTTATGAAAGAAAATACAGAATTTTCTACTGGGAGTGATAGCTTAGGCTGTGACTAAGGAGCCCTCAAACTTTAGGTGATTTATTCAGAAGAAGGATAATTTGATTCAGAAATACTGCTGTACAGAGTCTCAAACCCTCCCCCTGCTGCTGCTTTTAAAGTTAGCTTCCTTGCATCAGAGTATCACTGCTGTCTCAGGGAAGAGAGCTTATCTAGGGATTCTCAGAACAAAGCATTTTAAGAGGTCAAGTCTGTGTGAAGATTCCATGTTAGAAAGCCCAAACTGCAGCCGCAAAGGAATGAGGGCTCCAGCGTGGCACCCCAGCAGTCTGCATGGACCAAACATGACTTTTTTCTTAAACAGCCAAGCCCCCTGTGTGTGTGCATGCAGCCCCTCAACAGGATGCCGTGAGGAAGCTGCACTGAGGCAGGTAGTTTCCTATGGCATTAAATAAAGGTGTATGCTGCTCTGGTCTGTGTTGCTCTACCTATCCCCAGGATGATGGGCTTTAGTATTCCCAGTCTCTGTCTGGTGTATGACTTGGGATTTTCATACAAGTGATTTAATGACAGATTAAGCTTTCTGTAAATATTATGTGGAACAGAATGACTGGTACGAGCAAAGACACTAATGGGGAAGCCTTTTTGTATCACAACATCTATTTTAATAGTAAAATATACCATTAAATCATAGAATAGTTAGAGTTGGAAGGGACCTAAAAGATTGACCTAAAACAAAATAGTAAACGATTTATGCAGTTTACTTAAATTTGAAAATAATTATAGTTGGAGAATAATTTTTATTTCTCAGTGTTAGTCCAATTCCACATAATCTTCAGTAGAATTTGTGGTAGTTGAAAGAAATATAGGTCATGCATTCGCTCCACTTCAAAAATTGATAATGTGTGGACAGGACACAAACAAGTTATATATTATATATGTAACAATGATAGTTAATTTTTATTTTCTGAATAGTTCAGAGGGGTGACTATATTCCCACCTGCATATTTTTCATTTTTACTTTGTCAGTTTGCCTGAAAGAAAGCACATACTGCCCATTAGAACCATTGTACAGAGGATTTAGAACTCCAGAGGGCCCTGTTGAGTTCAACTTTATGTTGGCATAAGTGTCTCAGTTGTGTCAGTAATTTACATTTAAAGCAGAGTTTGAGTCCTTGCCCCCTTTTTTCCTTCTGTCCTTGAATAGATAAATCTGCTGAGTCAGTGAAGAAAATGCAGCAAAGCCAGTGCTTTTTGATTTCATGTCATCGTTTGCTTTTCCTGC
>NW_009940694.1:8963-58187 GCF_000696875.1 Nestor notabilis
GATGAAGTCAGCAGTCTCAGTCATAAACTACTTGATTTACAGGAGCAGTTGTAATATTTTACTGGGGGGAGGGGGATTCTTTCATTTATGGCAGTAGATATTGTGTGTAAATCTTAAAGCAGCTGCAGACATGAAATTAATTATACAAGTCTCTGAATCTGGCCTTGTCCATGAAGGAATAAAAGTTAAAAGTTAAGAAAATCACTTGACTTTCTAAAGGGCAGTGCACTTCTGGTGACAACGTCTAACTAGTAAGTTAGTGGAATAGACTGTGTCCTGCATGACATGTTACATCTTGCATTCAGTCGTATTTTACCTGTCAAATCATACTGGATAACATGGCAGTACATGAAACTTCAAGGAACATGACATGATGTATCAAATATAGTGCTTCGTGTAGAAAGTTATAAACAAATGGTTGGATTTTACCAAGAGTATTAATGTATTTCAGAGCAAGGCATGTTGAATAGTCCTGGTTTTGAAGTTATGCATATGGGTGTGTATATTGATGCTGTAGGAAAACTCTTGTGTGGTTGCTTGATGAATTTCATAAGGGTTTTGCGAAGCTTTGTGCTAGTTAACAGTAAATATGTTTGCTGATTTCTCTTTGTGTTTTCTTCTTTCTTCTGGAGTTCTGATGTGTCCAGATTAAATTGCACATCACTGCAACTTATGGCAGGTTTTCAGCTATGGACCTTTGAAATAATCACTAGTGCTTTCCATATAAGCAAAAGTATCAAGTCTGCAATACTGTGAGTGGGATCTGAATCTTGAGTGAAGTGCCTTAAAAGAGGATGCAATGGTTTCTTGCTGATTTCTGTGTCTCGTTGTTGCACACAGTTCAGAATACAGCATCCACTCAGTGTGTCCAGTATGTACCTGGAACTGGATTGATGGAAAGTAGGCAGATAGTACTACGTTTGTTCTCAGCTACACCTACCAATTATAAGGTGTAATTGGTCACCTTGTTAATTTGACCAAGTTTCTTATGTATTCATTGAAACTCAACCTTACGTGCCTATAAAACTGACACTGGTGAGTTTTTAAACGTTAGCCTTCATTTAATTTATTTGTTCCAATGCTCTCCAAGACAACCCAGTGGATTACATATGAGGAATTACATTACAGCATTACTGTGTTTAAAGTTCCTTGTGGTTTTTGGCAGCAGTGGCAAGTGACGACTCTGCCTATCCAAAGATATGTAAGCTAGACTTCTGTATTACAAAGGAAAAATATTTAATGCTGGACTTCTATTGCAAAATGAATTCTTTTAATGGAGCCATGATGTAAATTTACAGTGAAGTCAGTATTAAGATCAGCTTTTTTCCTTTTTCAGCAAGTATGTAAAATTGATACTGGGACTGTAATTAAAATGCCAGATGGAACAATAAAACCTCATAGAGAAGTAGTCAATAATGAAATACTGCAGAGCTCTGAAAAAAGGCCAGTAATCATAAAATGTGGGTACTGCTGTAGAAATAAACAAGACATTCATATGAAGCAAAACAAAAAGATAAATGGATGTAGTTATTTAAAGATCAGATTAGAAATCTTTGTGAGTTACTGCTCGAAAATACTTTGTATTTGAAGTAATTACTGTAATATTTATTTTAAATTTAGTATTAAAAATGCAGGGTATAAATTTCTATGTTTAGGCAGATGTGAATCATCTCTGTAAATAGATGGGGTTTATGTAGTACAGGATTGTTATAATAATTCTGAGGCACCTTTAAGTGGGGCTTTTGGAAGTAAACCTTATCCCATGGTTTTAGATTTCCCATATCACATGTTACATACTACATTTTGTGATATTACACCTCCTGTAAGACCAAATGGCAATATGGCAACTGAAAGGCATTCAGATACCAGAACAGTTTGATCACAGATACATGCAACTTTACAAATTACATGAGTCGTGTTCCCTGTTCTGTAGGAGACATGATGGAATCCTGTCTGCTCTCTCGGGATGCTTCTGGATTCACTTGCATGTCTTTATGATCAATAAGTTGTTTGTGTTGTTTGGCTTTATTTCTTTGAGCACAGAAAAAACATTTCAAGTTCATTCTGTTGTTTGGGACAGGAAGTTGGTCATATTTAATCTTACAAACCAAGTTTGTTACCTAAAACAGTCTTATGGTAACAACTAAGCTAACTAGACCTAAATCATGTTAGCTGCCATAATGGTGGTTTTGGGGATACTGTGAAAACATCTGGCGCCAGGAATTCAACACCCTGAAGAGATTCACTTTCTTTGGTTTTTATTCTTCCTCAGCGTAGTGAGTTTGCCTTCACAGCCCTTTTCATTCCTTGTTTTGCATGTGGGAATGGTGTTCCTTTGCATCTCGGATACCTGCTAATTATTATTACTTTGTTAATGTATAGAACAGTTTTCTTTTGTTAATTTTTCATTTTGTTTCTTCCATGAATTTCCTCCTGTTGTATGTTTTCAAATTAACTTTTCTATCAAGAGAGGTTGCCTGTATTTCAGGATTTTCTACCACTGCTGAACGAAGTTGTGAATTTTAGCTAACCACTGGATACCTTTGGCAGTGCGGGTGAGGATTTCCCAGCATGTGCTGTACAACTTGTTAGTATCAGTGAACTTTTAAAATGATCTGAGCTTAGATCAAGTAATTCTTCTCACATTTATGCAAAAGAGACATTTCTAGACTGTAACTACATGATGTGCATAGAAGGTTAAAAGAAAACACAACTGGGTTATTCACAATATAGACCATGTAAGTGAGAACTCAGTGGATTACACATGAGGAATTACATTACAGAATTACTGTGTTTAAAGTTACTTATGGTTTTTGGCAGCACTGGCAAGTGATGACTCTGCCTATCCAAAAATATCTAATATGAAACAATTATCTGTACATCAGTGGCTCTGTAAAAGAACTTTGTGTTGCGCATGGTAGCAGTCCCTTGCTTTCTGGTGTGCTCAACAGTGTTTACAAAGATATGCATTTACAGATTAGGAGCTCTGGGTGAACGGAAGTGGGAAACATGGGTTGGTAAGAGGGGAAATGCAATACTGGGTAAGTTCTGCTTTTGGAGAATTGGGTGTAATTGATAATAATGGGGAATAAGTGGAAAAAATGGTTTTGGGGGTTGAGTTTGAAGGTTGAAGAAGAGGGAGGAGGAGGCAGAGACAAGTTTACAGCTGAGCATAAGCAAAGCTACTAATAGAATTCCAACTTCAGCTCATACAATGTTAACTTACTTGGAAGGCATTTGGTCTGTGTAGTGTTGGATGTCAGCTTTGAGTAGTAGATGTTCTATGTAGAAAGTCTTGATAAAAATCAAGGTAAGAATAAAATCAGACTGTAGTCTGCTTTGTTAAAAGAAGTGAAGTACTAAACTAGGGCTGAGCTTTGGACATTAATACAGTAGAAATACAAATTGCAAGTGTATAGATTTAATTTTCTTTTTCTTATTTCACTTTTCTAAGTGACCGCTCGGCAGATAAAATGTGGGTAGTTTGCTCTTTCTGTGTGGCTTTTCAATTGCCTATTGTGAAAGAAAATTAATGTGAATGAGAAGTTAAACATGCCTTAGTGTGTTCTGCCTTTGAATCCATTGAAATATTAGTGCACTGAAGAAGATTACAACATGAACTCAATTACCACATTTTACTTCCACCGTAATTTTTCTCAATTTGGAGGCTGCTTATTCTATTAAAAGAGAAGACTTGAACTAATGGTGATTGGTGATCTGCCCTGCTGACTTTTTTTTATACTAATTTAGATCAAATTTAGTTGTGCCATTGAGGATATTATTTAATATCTATCACTTCATTTATCCAATTTAGACATAGAAAGGGATTTAGAATGCACATTTTCAATAACACAGAGACAACTGAGGATGAAATGGGAAAAACTGCAGATAAAGGCTGAGCACATACTTAATTCAGATGTGCCTAGGAGATTTCCTGGGTGCTGGTACCCAGCTCTCTGCTGGCAGACTGTTAGGAAGGTCCCTGATAGGATTTTGGCATGTTCCAGCTAGTGGACTATGCAAGTAAGTCCCAGCCGTGGTTTGGCAGTCAGATGTTCCAGAGAGTGCCTGTAAATGAGGCTATGTGGTGTTCTCTGCTAGTGTCCCAGTATGATTTTGCAACATCAGCTGTATGCTAAGCCACTGGAAATTGTTTAATCTCTTTCTCCATCCCTGGTGTGTTTAGGATTTTAAGCATTAGAGCATCTTTAATTACCATTATTGAAGGGCTTTCAACTCTGAAAATTGGAAATATATTTCACCAGAGACTTAGACCATGGTAATTGGCATGTGGTTGCAATGTCTGCACAATATTGTTCCTATTTCAGTCTGTTACATAAAAGACTGTTTGCTGATTTTTTCCCACAAGTGTAAAATTAATTCACTCCAGGCTCTATCAAGTAATTTTTGTCTGTGGAAATGAAATTGTAACTTTTCAAACTATGAATTATTAAAGTCTACTTTGCTCAGAAAGAGAGATTTTGAGATAGAGCAGCATTGTTTCCTTTTGTTTACGTTCAACAGAACAATAAAGTTGTCAGAGCCTAGTTATCTAATGTTATGATGGAAAAGTATATAATTACGAGTGTCAGAGTGCTAGAAAGTTTTCATAAGATACATGTGATGGTTTTTTCAGTAAATTATTACTTGGTGCTTTTCGCCAACCCCGCTATATTCACCTATAACCAGTATTTTGGCATAAGATTATGTCCCCAGAAAAACTCCTGCTGGCTGGACAGTCCTCAACAGTACCTTGGAGCTTCTCGGTGCCGTTTCGTGAAAGATGACATGGTGATTATTCCATGTGAGCAGTTAAAAGCACATGTGCAGGCTGCCAGTCAGCTTCCTGCATTGAAATCGATACATTCTGAGGCTGGTTAACCATTGGCCGAGGTTGTTACAGAGCTTGTGGGCTTTAGATCTTTGGAGGATTTTGGAAAACAACAGGCCTAACTCCTGAGCAAACCAGTCTGAATTCAGATCCTCTGTTGGGCAGGAGGTTGGGTAACAGACCTCCTGAGGGCCTTTCCAGTCCAAGATAACTTTTAATTCAATTTTTTGATAGTGTGTGATTCCAACACAGTTTGTAACATCATGTCCTTGAAGAGGTTAATAACCAATGAAGTTTGGTTACAAGGAAGATTGTTGCTAATTTACTGTACTTAAGAACTTGTTCATAGGCTGAGATTACTTAAAAAGACTAACTCAGTCTTCCCCCTCCCCCAGAATAAGTCTTTCAAACTGAATCACAGGAATCTGTTGGAGTCCATTTTGGAGTATTATCAGAGACTAAAGTATATTTAGGAAAAATAAGGCATCGTTGTGGTAACCATTATCTGAAATGTGTTCTGTTCTGCATGGAGCCGTAAGAGGTGAGACATGCACGTCTTGCTGTAATTGTCACTTGACTGTTACAGCTGTAATAATGTCACTTGACAGGAAGTTTAGAAGAAGAACTGAAATGAAAACCTGAGCTGCATCGATGTGTTGGAGAAGGTTACTTTGACACCCTCCCTCTTCCCCCCCCCCCTATTTCCTTAACAGATAACCACACACAGCCTGTCAAGTATCAGTCATAAGTTCAGTGCACACCAAATTGCTCTGAGTGCGCTGAATGCCTGGTGCTATTTCTGAGGCATTTTCATAAATGTCATATCCGAGTACTGTAAGGTGCTGGAAACTCTGATAAATTCTGTTAGCTGTCCTTCCCTCCGAATTTAGAGAGGGCCTTTGGTTCGCAGAGCATGGGCACTAGCATTGGGTGCTTCTTGCCTTTGTGTTCCATGGCAGAGGGACTCGTGTTACATGGCAGGACTGGGAAGTACCATACACAAGGTACCGAAGGTCTTTCCCTCTGAATCTTTTTGAGTTCCTATTCCCCCTGCATTTGTTTTAAAGAGAAAAAAAAAACCAAACAAACCTGTTGAATATTTAAACTATTAATGTATCTTATTAGAATACTAGAAAGTCCTCAGGGTCAGCCTGACAGGGTAGTAACATATTGGGTGCCCCAGGACCAATTTTGTGAATGCAATGAGACGTCATCTTGTGTGTAGCTCAAAAGAAACAGAGTACTGTGACAACATGAAATAGTAGGTATGAGAATGTTTGTCTTAATTCCAGAGGTCCATATTTTTGATCCCTGAGGATTCGGGGTGAAAGCTGGAGTGGGGGAGTAGTGTGACCCAACCATGGAGTGGTTACAGTGCTTACTTCTTAGTTCAATTATGGAGATGGAGCTTATCCAGTTTGCAGATGACGATAGGTAAATCGAAGGAACTTAATTGTTCTCCTTGTGTGCTGGCATCCTCCCCTCAGATGACTGCTAAACTGCTACCAATCATGTCACTTCTTGCTAGTTTTTGGAGCTCCAAGGCCACCTTCATACATGTGAAGCCAACAGGAGGCTTTATAGACTGTGTCATTGAAAGTGCTGTGCAGTGTTTTCTGAAGTGTAGTGGGAAACAGAACTATTGCACATGAACATAGACAAAAGTGTCTTTGCTGTCAGTGCTGTGTAGGTAAACAGGCAAAAATGACTGAAGAGTAAAAGTGTAATATGAGCATAGGGTGTAATTTATGAATTGTAAGTATGAGCTACTTATGTACAATGTAGCATTTATTTAATGATTTGAGACAAAATAGTGAACTCTCACTTGAAGATAACGTGTGAAACATTTAAAGACATTGAAAAGTACCTTTTAAGGTACACTTTTCAAATATTGCAGTAGCTGTGTGGATGATAGTTCCTCACCTTGTGTTTTAGTCAAGATTATATAACGGGGAGTGGTTTGTATTGTTCTATCACCTTTGCTCCCTTGGTATTGGATCTAGAACAAGTCTGTGGCCCTGTCATTGCACAGAACTCAGACCTTTGCAAATGACTGAGTCTATGTTTCGTTAGTAAATTTGTATTGTTGGAAATGTTTCTTTGAAACCAAAGGGCTTCTGTAAGCAAAGGCTCTCCTTGCCTTTCACTATTAAGAGCGAATTCTTGTTTGTCTTTGATCAAGCCCAAGACATCCCCAGCACAATTAGCTGCAGTTTCTGCTTTGATGCTGCTTGAGAGGAGATACTTAGAAATGCATAGAATTTCCTGCAGCAAGACTTAACAGCTCTTGTTACAATTTATAGGTTTATTCTTCCTTCTTTTTCTTTCCATGTACTTTGTTGGAGATGGTAGCACAGGATGCAGCGACTCTGAGAACCACAAACTCACCAACTGACTTGTGCAATTTCGAGAGAGTGGGACCGCCTAGGAGCAAAGCAAACTTCACCCCAAAAGGAGGGCAAACAAGACAATTTTTCATTTATACACACAAAATGCACTCATTCAAGTACTAACACAAATGCTTTATGGTGTTTCTTTAGCAGTTTATTTTCATTCATTAAGAGCTGTGATTTTTTAGTGTTTGAAAACATAAATGTGAAAAGGACATGAATATGAAGGAGCCCCCTATTAGCAATCAAACTTGAAAGCTCGTTATATTGAATTGTCTCCTCTGGAGTAACAAGTATTAAATTGTGCCACATGATCCATAAGAATTCATATGGATCTCCCTGGATTGGGCCCATATTTTGAGGAACTTTCATATATTTGAAGGAAGTGTTTGGTATTTAATTTGTAATAGAAACTTCACTTAATTTTTTAAAGATTTTATTTAGATAGTGAAAATCTAGAACAATTAAACAATAAAAAGCAAGACGTGCTTGAAAAAGCTACTGTTCGGACACACCTTTCAGAGGCAAGAGTTTGCTGAAAAACAAGACCTACTATGTTATTCCCCCTGGGTTCCTTAAGGAAATAAAAAGCCAAAGCTAAAACCACCGCCCAACACCTAGTAGTGGCATGTCATAGACGTAACAACTGAAAGGAGGAATGGGCTATTATAGCATTTTTTCAAAACAGGTAACGCTGTGTTTTAGTGAATGTGTAACACTGAACTTCTGTTCTAGGAGCTGTGTTTTAATTGTGCAGACTAAGTCTGGGTGCTTTTTTTTTTTCCCAGGCAGATGCAGATAGCATCATTCTACAAATGGTAAATTCATGGCATGTTCCTGGAAGTTTTCAGGATATCCTAGTTACCTACTGGTAGATGCAGGGAATGGGTTTTCTTCTAAGTTGCTGTTTCTGTGTCTCTTCCCTTTTATCCCCTTTCCCCAAACTTTTGTTACATTTATTTTCCTTTCTGTTCTACAGGTTAATAGAGAAACTAGAGAACTTTTTCACTCCTTGTTCCCCTCTGGTGCTATTACAGTCAAACAAAATAACTGTTTTCTTTTTCTCCATAAGGAACCGTAAGTATCTACCAAACATATATGAGCACTACAAATTCAGTTTATTCCTTATGACTTAAAAGACTAGTTTGGGATTTGTTTGTTTGGTTGGTTTTTTTTCAGGTTATAGTTGATAAATCAACTATTCGATTACTTTGTGAAGTCATCAAAGGTGGTAGGATCAGCAATAAATTGTCAGTTGATGAGTGTGTTATTCAGGCCAGTCAGACATTCCAGACTGTTACTGATAGTAGCCGTGGCCCATTACTACCTTAAATAGAATTTCAGTTTCTCAGGAGAATTTGCCTTTCTGCTAACATGCTGTTCATGCACTCCAACCATCACCTCCCATTTGGTATCGGTTGTTCACCAGCAGACTTAATCATTCAGGTATAAACATGAGATTTTTATCTAGTTAAACTTTATGAACAATTACACAGTTCTAAAACCTGAAAACCTTGAGCGTTTTTTAATGAAATTCTTGAAATCTCGTTCTTACTAATGAAGTGTCTGAGTAAAAAGGAGGGGAAACAAAACTCTGTCAAAATTCAGAACACTCAAAAGGGGTGATGAGTGGTATGTGGTAATGGCAGAACATTTTTCATCCTGGTGTTTCATGTTTGTCAATACAGTCATCTTGTATACATGCTCTTGAGATCAGAGGGATTTTTGTGCTGACTGACACTGATAATGAAATGACACAAAACTGGTTTCTTGTAGTGAGACCCAAGAACATTGCTATGCATATGTGAAACACTTCTGTGTCTTCTATAGGTCTTCTCTAATAGTAAGATGTTTTTAATCTGGGATGCGCAAAGGTTAGTGTCCCTTTTAAATCTGCAATTGCCACTGATGATTCTGGATATTTTTTGTAGCTATAAGAATACCATCAGTTTTTAAGCCCTGTATTAGTAGTGCTTGTGGCAGTGTCTTTTAATGTAAGAAAGTTACTAGTTCAAGTTTTCCACACAGTAATTTCATCAGACATCATCCTAATTCCAGTGTGGGTCTATTAGCTTTAATACATCAATTAATCCTACATGGTATTTTTTTAATATTTATTTTCAGTTATACTAAATTTTTTGAGATTTGATACATCTGATGTCCTGAGAACTGATTTTATGCTAAAGAAATATTCCAAACTAGAAAGTCAATCTGCAACAGCTGCAGATATTCCTCTCACCAAAGCAGGGAGGGAGTTATCATCTTCATTGTTAAAGAATGGCTTAACTTCATTGACATTTGTTTGTGTATTCAGTTTTTTGGAATCTTTCATATTATTCCTAAAAACTAGCAGTAGTTCGCGTAATAAAATACGATCACTCAAATCTTAGAACACCTTCCTGAACCTTGCTGAATGCTCCTTGAAGATGCCAGGAATACTGGTTCAGGGTTCATCTGCATATAAAAGATGTTGTTTAATAAGTCTAAGCTTTTAGCATGTGCTACAACAAACTTTTGTCTTGACAAAAAGAAATTTGCTGCATTCCTTCCATTGTGTTGCCTTGTTGGTGGTCACTATCTAATCTGTCAATCTAATATTGCTAATTGTTCTGTTATGTTAAGGTTTTTCAGATCCATCCTAAGGTTTTCGGCCAAGAACCTTTTTTAAAAAAAATGAGAATATAATGTTTTGTGGTTTAGGTCTCACTTGGGAATGTGTGCTCTGTCACAGAACTGTGGAAGGGTCTGGGCTGGAAGAGACCTTAAAGCTCATCTCGTTCCAACCCCCTGCCATGGCCACGGACACCCTGCACTAGAGCAGGTTGCCCCAAGCCCCTGTGTCCAACCTGGCCTTGAACACTGCCAGGGATGGGGCAGCCACAGCTTCTCTGGGCACCCTGTGCCAGCGCCTCAGCACCCTCACAGTAAAGAACTTCTTCCTAATGTCTAATGTAGGTTTACCCTTTCCCAGTTTAAAGCCATTCCCCATGTTGTATCCTGCTTGCTTTTATAAAAAGTCCCTCTCCAGCACTCCTGTAGGCCCCCTTTCTTGTAGATCTTCTGAAATTAACTGCTTAGAAAAACTCTCTAACTAATAGCTGAGTGTAGTCACGACCACCTGCGCTAAAACTTATTACATTAGGATATGAAGTGTTTACATGGGAGTAAGAAGGACTGATGACATGGGTCTGTGCACAGACTTGCTGTCTTCACTGGCCCTAGCGACTGATGCTGCTTAACTACTGAAGTCCCAAGGTATGAGCTATTATGAATTATCTTATAATTAGATACAGGGTAATACTGTTTGTAATTTGTTCATGATTCTTACTCCAGATAGTGTTGGTATTTGAAATAAATCCCTAATTTCTTGGCACCACTATGCTACTGGCTTTGTTCTATTCTGGATACATTGCTTAATTGCTTGCTTCTGTCCTATTTATTTTCCTATTCCAGATTAGTTTATGGTGATAATTCCATCTTGATATGCTTGAATGACCCTGTTCTTTTGAATGGTGTAAAGGGTCTTCACTTTGTTTCCAAATATAGTAAATAATACACAGGCTTAAGCAGTTATCTTACTGACCATCAGCCATTTGAATTAGCAAACTTGTGAATACATTGGAATCAATGCTTTCATTTAGAAATTACTATAGGTAAGTAGTCAGGGTAGACTGTTGGTGTAGAATCTTTTAAGTGGATTATTAGCAGATGCTGAAGACAAAAGTAATTGGAGCAGCTGGAGTAGAAATGGGATATTGTTAAATATGTTCCTGGTTTATCATCTTCTCTTTTACAAATGTTTTCTTTAAAGTGAAATGACAATGAAATTGGTCAGTTACTGGGTTTGTCTTGATCATTTGTATCTGTAGTTTTATGATTGAAAGCTGGTGATCCAGGACATAATTAATGAAACTAGACCCTGCTCCAGTAACAACACTGAAGACACTGGTTCTTTGCTGCCAGAACACACAAACAACAGAAGTGGTGTCAAAGCTTCCTGCTGTCTCATTCCTCTGGTGGAGTAAGAACCTCTCCCTGTAGGACTGTTTGATGTCCCCTATTGTTAGTCCTTTATCTTTCCTGAGACAGCAAATAGCAGTAGTTGTAACAAGGGCTCTTTGGAGAAAAAACAGTTTACTGGGAAAATCATCCACAGTTATTAGCTAAAGCTGAAGACCTCTTCAATTAAAAAAAAAAAAGGTGAAAGGAAGCTAAACAATAATAATCAAAGTAGTTTGGGTTCACACTTGTGCCTTAAGGTGAGAAAATGCTCCATTATTAGTTTGAGTGGTTCATTCACATTTCGTGGGATACTTTATATAGAAGTGAAAAAGACTGTCTTGTCTCTGAGCTCACTCTTGATGTTGATTACCTCCCTTCTAGTTCCATTTATTTCAAAATTCACCAGGTGCAATTGCAGTATTGCGTCTGTGTGAAGATCACTTCAATCCTGAGGTATGTCAGTGCTGTGTGGAGCTGCTATCACCTCTGCTAAATTGCCTTTTTATTCCCCCCACCACCCCTGTGTTTTGCAATGGAGAATCAATGGGATCCCAGCTGTGTTCCATTAACTATTTGTTCTCATGGAAACTAGCAGGACAGGAGAGAATTGCCTTATGCTACCCAAGGACTCCTCAAGATGTTCTTTCCATGCAGTTTTCTGTCTGTCTTGTGTTGTCTGAGCGGTTGAAACTGACTGTTGATCATCAGTTCCTGCACAGGCAGTTCTTAAGATGAATGCCTGAAAAATTGTGACTGGAAAAGCAGAAGTTTCTGGGAGTTGGATTGAAGTTTGCTTTATGTAAGTTATCTCTGCTAAAAATATAGTCCATTTACATCTGGTTAGTTTTTTGGTGGAGAGTAATGTAATCTGGTGTCCATGGCTGTCACTTTTTTTTCTATATACTGCCTAGTGAGCTTATAGCACAGTTGCCATTAGTGCAGTTCGATGACATTGCTGTCAGCACTTTCCTTCACCAGGATCTATTCTTATCTAGCAAAGAAGGATATTTTTTTTAAACTTTTAGCTCTGCTTATGAATCTTTCTTACATACTTTCTAATTTGTTACTAATAATACTGGCTTGAAGCTCTTCACCTCACCCTGGAAAGCTGTGACAGCTGTTACATTTCCTGGTGTTACCTCTTTTAACTAACTCAGATTTCTTAATTTAGCATGTTGGAGGTTTTCCTTAGTGATAGAATGACAAATTATGAGTGTGATGGGTAAATAAAGGAGATGGTAAGATAATGCCATTTAAATTCAGTAGTTTCAATTAGACTAAGCTCAGGCAGTTTAATACTTTCTGTAATATTCTGGGTTTGTTCAAGAAAGAGAGAGAAAAGAGTGTCCTTCCATTTCCAATCTCTGTCTCCCTTCAAATTATATATCTATATGATTGGCAACTGAGTATGCGAATGTTGGGCAGTTACTGTATTGCACAAGGCAGTGAGAAAGAGCTGGATAGTGCAAGTATCTCCCTTTCTTGAATTGTTAAAAATGGTGTGGGAATCAAATTGCAGAGTTACACTTTCATCTTTCATATCCTTGCTTCAGGTCACTCACTGATGAGCTTCCTTCTTTTTGCATGTTAGTGAATTTATCTTGATGGGCATTTTTACCAAGTGACTTCTTCCCTCCCAAAACTCTCACTTCATGCCCTGTGTAGTTCTTCTAATGTAAATAAATTCATAAGAATTGGTGACTGTGCCAGTAGAAGGCAGGCCTACAGGAAAAAGCAGGTTTATAATGAGGAGGGAGTTCATCGTATGACACAGACATATATGCAGCAATCACCTGAATGATGACTTGAAGGAAGAGTGCCTATTGAAATGGAACAGCACATAACTTTGGTTAGTTTATTTCTCTGAAATACTCTATTTCAGCGTATTCTGATGTCTAAATGTTGTGATTTTTCTGCCTTTATCTGGGCTGATATATTTGATGACACTGGTCATCAAATTTTCTGAGGAAATGTACCTTTCCTTCCTTGAAAAATAGAGCGCTCATGAGATGGTTATGAAAAATCTTCATCTGAGAATAATTGTGTCCCCAGGCTATGCCAGCCATTGCTATAGTTGAGTTCGTCAACTCCTTTAGTATATAGCTTTATCTAAATAAACTTTTTCCATCTTTCCAGAGTGTTATTACAAAAGCAGAGATCTGCTGCTGTGTCAGGCTAGAATGGAATTGTATTAACATATTAAAATCTGTTTTAATAAAATTACTAGAATCGTGACTAGAATGAACAGAAAGACTGTTTAACAGAATGAAAGCCACGATGGGTACCCATACTGTTCTTCGCTGCTGTTGCCCTTTCTTCCTAGAAACTTGCTTGGTTTGGTGGACATTGTTATTCCCAGTCCCTCTTCAGGCTTCCTCCGTGAGTCCTTTCTCCCAGTATGAATAGTTTGTGTGCAGCTGCTTTGTGGCCTCGTGCCTACGCAAGTGAGCTTGGGGATACCTGGGAAAGTCCCTGCTGTGGTCTGCTCTGCAGGCACTGTTGGTGCATTGTGCTTCCAGGCCTGGTGTTAACATGTGCATCACCTGTGCGTTGCATAAAAGAGAAATAAGACTTGGAAGGATTAGTTTAAGAATAGTCTGTATGCTGGTAGGTCAGGGAATACTGGAGAATGCATCAGCAGCTGTGGGAAAAGAGGACAGAAACAGAATGCAAGAGTTGAGATGATAACCTTCAATTTTGAATATTAGAAAACTTTCCAGGACTTGCAGCCTCAGCAGAGAAATAATGCAGTTAACTTTGCAGAATGGAATAGAATAGGGAACCCATATGTTTAGTCAGCTTTCAGCATTCAGGTGTTCTGGAAGGAAGGCAGAGGTGTTGCATTGTCATCCTACAACTATCATTTCGATGGTCATGCTGAAACTTCTTTATTGGCTTCATGCTTATTTAAAATATTTGCATTACTGAATCAACTCAGATTGTGTAAACAGTTTAGATTCTAGTCATACTCGAGTTAAATCAAGGAAAGATTTTCATACACTGCATTAAAGCTTGATTTAATATCTAGCAAATAAGGTAATGGCAACTTGAAGACAAGCAAGTTTTCTCATTCCCAGAGTTCAATACTGACAAACTTACTGAAGTGGGAGGTGCTGGTGTGGGGGAGTGAACCAGGGCACAGGGGAAGAAGGCCAAGTGCTTAATTACGATAATGAAATGTATAACATATATTGGTAAAACCTGCTTGCAGCTGGAACCACTAAATGATTCTTTTTAATCATTTGTTTTAGGGGAGGCATCAAATTGTAAGTCTCCAGAGTGTCGTCGTTAAAGTGATATTACTCCCCAGAGGTACAGCATGCAATGCACAAGCTCGAGATATTTACCTGTTGTGATTATACCACATCATCTTGAAGCAACAGGTTTAACACAAATTACTGCTGAGTTTTACAGGCAGTGTCCATGAACAGTAAAGGAGACTTCCTTGAGATTGGCACATTCTTTCTTCTTTTGCAGTAACGAAATTGGAGTATTTTTTAACTTCATTGCTAGCAGTGTTGAGAAATAATAATGAGATTTACCTGCTTAGACAGTCCATTTGCTCATATTTCACCTAATGGTAATGAAAAATGAGTGCTATTTTCCTTGCTTGTCAGAAACAAGTTATTTAACCCTGATGAATAGAGAGCATGGTAATATAGGTTATATTTTTATAGCTGGTGATACAGAGTTGTAGAAACTAATTTACTGTGCAACTCCAGGACACAAATAAGGTAAGGGATGCATTTCATTTAGTAGAAAAATTTTCTCTTACTTTGCAAGAGCAACTTACACAGTTTGACATCTACAAGTAAATCCTAAAGCTATTAAAGTTAACATGAGTCTTGAAACTCAGTTTGGGGTGTAGATTGACCCTGACTCTAAACAGTACAGTGAGTCCTCTCGTTGTAGAACTGAACGATGGGTCCTCTCGCATTGTAGAACTGAACTCTCACTTCACAGGAGTCTAGCTGTGAAGGAGCAGTGACTGCTATGCTGTGAGTAGTCTTCTTGGCTTGATGACTGTTCGCATATGGTTAGCTTGAAAACATATTCCTGACTACTTGCACGAACTTGCTTTGAACTAAAAGCATGTTTATGTTTCCCAATTGATGCTGTTGTGTAATGTGAAGATGTAAACTATGTAAGTGAGCTAGTGTAGTATCTAGCTTTAACTTTTTTTTTCCTGATCAAGAATATCTACTGAAAATACCCCATGATCTTGCACAGTTTACAAATAAACGCAACAAAATGTCACAGTTGGCATTTCTACTGAGTATGGTGGATGATGGAAGTTTTGACATCCAGGAAGAATTCATAGTCCTGGATGCAAAGCTCACTTGATGTCTGCGTCAAGCTGGGTTTACTTTGCTATCAGTCAGGGCTAAACTCTTTATAAATGTAAACTAATAACTTCTTCATCTAGAATTACGACCTTCTCAAGCAATTTTAATAAAGATAATTGTAGGTGTGAATGTAATGCTGCTGTTTAGAGAGCAGTAAAACTTTTCTAGTTGCAAGTTGCTTACTGAATGAATTTCTGAGAAACCTGAAGGATAAAGATAGGAGAGAAGCCTGCCTCTAGTGCAGATCTTGGAAAGATTGACAGATACAGAGATAAAAATGATTAAATATAAGAGAGATAAAAACTGCAGAGGATTAAAACCAGTCTGAGGTAATAATATGGCTTTAGGAGTAAAAATGGTACAAAATTCCAAGAGAAGATTATGAAGGATTTTGGGAACAAGATCAATTTAACAATAAAAAGAATGGAAGTTGATAGGGAAAGGAGGGGAGGGCTGCAAGTAAAGGTAAAAACGGGAAATAAAGATGTGATAAATTGAGGAGGCAAAGGAAGTCCAGATCCATTCACAAATAAAACTGCCAATACTTAAAATGATGATCTGTTACGCTGTATGTGATGATGTTTTCACAGGCAATTGCTTTTGTCTCTTGCATAGTATTTAAGTTTGAGTCTAGTAAATAAAAGTAGGTTTAAGGAAAGTATCTATGCTTCCATTCCTGTGGAAATCCAAATGTTGACAGCCTAGTAGGCACCAAAGTGATAATTAAACCTTACTGTGTCTCCTTCAGTTATGCTGCATGAGGGACGAGAAGAGACATGAGGCAGTCAACTTCAGCTTCATTTCATGGATGTTGTTAATATCCAGTTCTTTCTAGATAAATATTCCTCAATTGACAAATCTGTTGATAAATGGATGTAAATACTACCTTTGTAGTCTATCCTTTCTTTCTCCTGTTAGTAGTATTAGTGTACAAATCGTTCTGAACAGGTCAGCCCTGAGGTGGTCAGGCAGTTGGATTGCCATTGTAAGTCCTTTCCAACTGAACTGCTCTGTTCCCCTGAACATGTGTGCCCAAGGTAGATGGGTCATTGTCAGCACTTCACAAGTGTCCTCCTGCTTTTTTTGGTTGGCTTCTTTGTTTGTGAACTTCTGTCTTTTGTCACCTTTTTGTTGTGTCTTAAATCGGGTATGTGAATCTTAGTGTACCTGTGTAAACTGAGCTGATGATTTTTGTAATTGCAGAACCTAAATTATTCTCTTTTTGGTTTGCCTGGGAAAAAAATTATGTAGGACATCTCATACTTCTTTACTTCATGTTTCTTGAAGATTTCTTGAGGATTAGTTACCTGTATCTACATGCCTAGTAGTTTTTAAGTAAGACAACATCACTTTGCTATTCTGTGGATTTACGGTGTAACAATCAAGTATGAACAGGTAGCAGGATGGATAACATGTTGCTGCCTTTCACCAGTACAGTATAAAGCTGGTGTTCTTTTGATCTGCTGTGTGACTGTGAATGTCAGGTTTCAACCAGCAAGTAGGTAGTGGCATTGAATTTAGTTTTAATGTGAGCATGTATCTGCCACATGGAAGAACACCCACCATGCACTATAAGTGGGTTTTGACTGAACAAATTGATGTTCTCTCAGCCATTGGCATGGCATTTGTTAAAAAAGAACAAAATGTATATAATTTCTAAAGAAAAAATGAAAGAAAACTGAAAAGGAAATCCAAGTAGCTTAGTGTTCCAGGCAATAGTGTGTTTTCTCAGATGCTTTGGTCATGGCTGTGGCATAAATCTTTTCCACTTGTGCTAAGCTTTTGTCAGAGGTGCTTCTCAGACAAATTGAGTTTCTTAACACAGAGCTGTGTCTTATAAAAACATTCTTAATACGCTATTAAGTTGTTAGGGTTTTTCTTATTTCTTGTATCTTTGGAACTAACTGTACATCAAAGCTGTGTCTTGCTGTCAAAGTATAGGGACTTTGAGTTTACGAAGATGGTGGCAATCTTTCTCACTGGCTGTTGTTATGCTGCAGAGGCACAGAATTCTGGCCTTTAAATGTTTTTAGAATATATTTGCATGATACTGGTCTTAACTTGAGGAGGGTGAAAGCTGTATAAAGGTATTTAAAACTTTGTGTATGTATTTGCTCAGGGAACTCACATGGGAGGCTGTGATTTCATTTGGTGTGGCTTTATGAAAAAGCCCAGGAGCCTTACAAAGGGCACTAGGAATCTGCTGTCACTCAAAAAGGTGTTAATAGCTTGGTATTTTCCACACCTATTCAAAACATTGTCAAAATTAGAATGCACTTTAGAAATAAATGTCAAGAAAAAAACTAGAAAGATTGAGATTTTTTTATGTTTTGTTCCAAGTGTAGCACTAAAATAAGCTGTTACCAAAAAAACATGGAAAAAAACCCGTTTACTTCAGCCTGCACATGAAAATGGCAACAGAGTAATGTGAGATTTTGCTTGGTGTTCGTAAAAAATCTAACTGAAATAAACGGCTCAATTTGTATGCATGAAGAGACAGTTACTGTATGGAAATGGCTCTTGATTACAATAGACCTGAATGCATGAACCAAACAATTGGCCTCTTATAAATAGTGGGTAATATTGGCCTGCAATAAAGGTGTCATCAAAAGCAGGGAAAAGTTTCTGATTATGTGCAAGCTTTTAAGAGACACTTGCACAGCTGAAAACCTTCTGCAGGAAGTTTCCAGTTCAAGGTGGAGATAATACAAAACTTGTATCAGTTACATATGCTTCACTTCCAGTTGTGACTCTGTATTACACACTTTTATAAATAGGTAATGTGAGCTCCAAGTCCTAACTTTCGGTGAGTGTTTTCTCTGAAGAAGGATTTCAGACGTTTTTAAATGCCATTTCACCATGCTGCTATTGCTTTTCCTGCTTGCTGCCACTTTTTCCCATATTGTGTCCGAATGTTTACGTTTTTCCCCATTTGCCTTGTATTCTGCTGGTGGTGCTTCCCTTTTGTCTTAAGTGTCTTTTGCCCTATCTCTCCTTTATTGAAATCATTATTATAATGGCTTGAATCTTGATGGAGGGGTGGACACGCTTCTCAAAAGGCATTCATAACCACCCCCCTTTAGATGAATTTTCACCTTGTCCTTCTTACTCATTATTTACACTTACTCTCTTCTCCATGTTTAACTGCAAAAGCTCTTAATAAGTACCCTTCCTCTACTGGTGCTCCTTTGGAGACAGTTGCTTCTCCAGAGAGTGTGCTGATAACTTGCATATCCCAAGTCATCCATCTCTTTCTGGCAGAATATTTGAATGTTTTCTGAGAATATACTTTTTTCTTTCTGGAAAGTTCTTTTTTTGGCCTATACAGACTTTTCTCTATGTGTGTAAGTAATAATTTTTTCATTCTGCATTTCACACGCAGGTGTGAGTGTCTGCACAAAAGCACTATTGCATTAGGTTGTGTGTCATGATAGAAATAGTGGGGAACTGAATTGTTGAACATGATGCAGAAAAGCGCACACGGAAGAATCTCTCTGGCTTGGTGCAGAAAAGCTGACTGCAGCAGCTGATCTGAAAGACTAAAACAATCAGTTATTTAAGCAGAGGAAAGGGGTGTGCTTGTAAGCTGTTAGCCCATTACACAAGGTACGGTTGAAGTGATGTATCAGGCCCAAAGAAATAGAAGTGCATAACTTATATATTTCTTATGTCTTTCTTATATATATATTAACTTTCTGTGACTGAATTTCTAAGAGAGGAAAGCTTCATACCATTACTATTCTGTACGTCTTGCGAAAAAGAACACGAAATCTATTTTCAGCAATCAAAATATCTTGGAGGAAGAAAGTAAGAACACAAGCAAGAGAGAAATAGTTACAGTGATGGGAAATCACGTCTTGGCTGTTCTGTAAGAGCTGTGTCACGGATGTCATGTTGGGTCAGCACTGCAGTATTTTTCTGCTGTCTCTTTGCACAATCACTTAGGAAGTCAGTTTGGAGAAAATGATTTCTAATTACACAGAGATATAAAATTTTAGTGGGACATGGGGATTTAGCCATGTGACACCCATTAGTACTAATGGAACTCACATAGCTAAGTCATTCTTCACTTTTATGAAAAAGGTATCCTGGAGAGTTTGCATAAAGATATAGTTGTCTGTCATGCAGCTGGGCTATAAATCATTGCTACTATGTGTACAAGTAAGATAGCAGGAGATATGAACAATTTCATATAGTTCGGTGGAAAGCCACTTTTTATGTGCTTTAAGGATCTAATTTTTCTAAAGTTTTTTGGTAATTAGCACTTTGAGCATATTAATAATCTGGAATTGTCATGCTGTTGTTCCTTATGACAGCAAGTGACATGCTTACTCAGCATCTCTGTAGTGACTGTGATTATAAGATAAGCTGTAAGGTTAAACAGAGCCTGAGAGAGAATCTTTCAGCTCCTTGCCTAACACAATTCCCCTATTCATATTACCTGCCTTTAATGGATTTTCTTCCTCTAATGTTAAGGAAAATAAGGAGAGTTTAAAGCCCAGCAGCTGTTACAGGATAGAGTAGGGCAGGGTATCTCAGTCTCAGAACTGTATCACAGCAGCTGGACATGTCTCATATTGTCAGTGCATAGTGCAAATATTATCTGAGAAAACTCTGCAAGTTTCTCAAATGAGTTGCTGTGTTTCCAGTTGGTGAAATCATTAGGCCCTAGAAAGCTTTGCTAAGAGAACCACTGTTACGTTAAGGCATGTCTGCAGAGTGCAGGGCTTAATTTCAAGACAAAATATGATCAGAAGATCAGTTATCTGCCTCTAAGGTACTTTTGCTTATGTATAGGTGTGTGATTAAATGCTTGGAACAGGGGTCTTTGTTGTATGGGCTTAGTCATGTTTTATGTCAAAGAATACATATTATCTCTCACCAATGTTCTTTGTCCTCCAACCTGCTGGTCAGTTTATATCAGAAATTCCAAGATACCCAAGTTTTGGATGTCTGAAGCTTCTTTAGAGCTAAGGTTACACCAAAAATAAATAAAAAGCTCGCAGAAACACAACTAGATCTGGCTGAATTATTCAGGCACATTAATTCCTGATTCACAGATAAAGTCTTTACATTTTGCTTTTGTAGCAGAGTATCTTGGGGAGTGATACTACAGATAAAACTCTACTTTCCAAAACTCCCCAACCAACCATAAAACCCGCAGCCCTCCAATAAGCCAAACCACCAGAATCACCTAATGATGGCCCTAGCCCAGGTTATCCTTTATAGCTTTTAGGATTCATTGATGCCATAAGCGTGAATGTTAGCTAAGTAGGAAGATTTCTGGCTGGTTTTCTGGCGTGCTGTTCTGTTACCCTGAGTTGGAAAGATAGCCCTGCTAATTACATCCTCTGGTATGTGGAAATACAGTGGTTTACATCACAGGATTTAATCTTCATGAAAACAAGACTTACAGGGCTTCATAAGAGTTTGTGTAACAGTGAAGGTGTTGACATCAGTTTATGTCTGCTGAGCTCAGGAGGTTGAAACTGAGCAAGAATTTGTCATCTAGTGATTCTGAGCCTTTTCTACTGTATATATAATCCCTAGTTATGCTCTGGTCTGTGGTGAGGCATTGTATGGCAGTAGAGCAGTGTTTGCATCAACTCGAAAACCTTTGGCTTCCGTGTATTTCCTTTACTCAGTGTACTACAGCATACCTGCTTGGAGTATGTGCCATTGATGTACAGGATTATTCTGGTCAGTGCTTTGTTAAAAAGTATTTTCCATATCCGAACTCTACTATTGCTTTAATTTGATTATAAATACATTCTTATAAACGTATTTTCAAAAAGAGCATCAAAGTAGATTTTATGTTGAAAGTACTGGTTGTCTCTCCTGTTTAGCAAGTTAAAAATGAGTAAGTCACTGATACATGTGCTTTATTACCCCAGGTTCATTCTTTCATTGTGATTTTTTTTCTTGTTGCTATTACTGTTTAAACGCATAGTTGGTATCTTGTCTTTGCACTAAAAACACAGTGGAAGTGAATTATGTAGCTTCTGGAAGCAAATGGAGGAAGGGGAATTACGTAGGGAATTTTTGACTTTGCTCAACCAGCATCCATCAGTAACTCCTACCACAGATCAAAACCAATGAGAAAGTTCATTTCACAGCATCCAGCAAACTTAGTGTTGAGTACTTTAGTATAAAAATAGAGATATTAAAAATACAAATTTCAGTATAATAAAACCATTTTTCTTGAGAGATAATTCATTACAAAAAGGAGATGAAAGTAGTTCTTTAATATCTCATTAGAATTCTTCCTATTCATTTTAAGTCTGAATATCTAAAATCATTACTTTAAATGTCTTTTGCTTTTTATTACTTTTTATTTTATTGTTACTGTATTACTGGCATTTTATTATTCATTTTTACTATTTTTTTATTATTATTTAAAATTCCATTTACAAAAGAGAAGTCTTCTGATTTTAAGCCAGTAAGTTTTTCTTTTCCTCTCTGCATACAGGAAGCTGGAGGTAGAAAATTAGAAAGGATGAATAAATCGATGATTAAGACAATAAATAGTTTCTACAGGTTTAGTAACTTGGCTTGAAGCCAGGATTCCAGTCGTTGCATTCGTCCTTGTCTGAGCAAGCTGCAGGAGGAGAGCACACGCTGAGAACAGTGGAATATCCAGCAGAAGCAGTAATGCAGAAGCACAGCTAATTAGAATTCCTGTAGGCTTTAGCAACAGGTCTACAAAATACAATAATTAAGATTCGACTGTGAAAACATGTCACCTCAATGTTTGTGAGATGAGATAAACCAGGTTAACATTATCCAGTTGAAAATTACCACTTAAAATCTTTTTTTATAGTCATATATAGAACACAGCTGCTACTCCAGTGATTTTTGCAATTACTGCAATCCAAGCTAGCACTAAGTTAATTTCTCACTAAACTGTATGATACATGTATTTCTATAGGCTGATAGTAAAGTGAAGCTAGGTTGGCAGAGAAGTAATTCATCTTGGTACAGCAAAAATGTGTGTATTTACCTGAAGGGTATGTTTGGAGGTAGGAAAATGGCTGTATGGAGTAGGTTTGCATAAAGACTGCTTGATACCTATGTCTGGTAAATGTTCTGGGAAGATGGAGCTAATTGAATCAGCTATTTTAAAATGAAGTTGGTAGTGGTGGGCAAAGCCTAATAACAGCTGAAGCTTTCATTTGGAAGGAGGAAATTGATGGTGCAGCTTGACATTCCAGCTGTAAATTACCCTGTTGAAAAGAAAGATGGAAAAAAAATAAAAATATACTGGATGACAGGTTGATGTGCCAGTGCCTTTATTAAAATCTTCCTTGTAGGTGAAGATGGGGACTTGATTTAAACCTGCAAAGCATTTTGAAAAGTTCTGCTATGCTGTCCTTTTGCATGTTTACAACGGAATAGCGTAGCTCCACTCTTCCTGCTTTGGTGATGTGGTTGACTAAACTGAATCCCTAGAGTGTGCAAGCATTGCTCACTAGTGTCACCGTAACTGTCCAGTGGTAGTGATGGTCTGAGGATGAGAGAAGGATGAGATGTGGAGGGAGGAAGTGATGGTTCTTAACAGGTTTATGTATTTTTTTTTTTCCGGGGGAGGAAAGGTAAAGGGTGAAAATAAGCAAACATCTGGGATTTGTATGAGATCATCAGTATTGGTTTGCTGGGTGTGGTTTTGCTGAGCTTTCTCCTACTTTACCATCTTCAGCAGCAGCTTTAGTGAGAATATGGCTTCAACAGGCTCCCTGTTTCCAGCCGACCTTAAAACATATTTAACTTGCAGCAGTAAGAGATTAGGCTGCTGCTGTTGCTGAGTTTCCTTTTATGTGGGATACCTGATACAACACTGACATTGAATAATGTATTACTGTTTGGGGCTTTAACAGAATTAATATATGACAATACTGGGAATTCTGTGAGAAACTTTCCTTATCTTCCCTTTTATCCTCAGCTACTAAAAATGTGAAAGGCAAGTGCCACTTGGCAGTGCTTTCTAAAATAGTGATACAGTGGTGGTAGTGCTTAGAAATATTACATATTTTTGAGTGTTCATATTAGTTCTGACTTCTGTTTTTAAAAAAGCAAGCTTAATTTCATTAACCAAAAAAGAAAGAATGGTTTAAGAAGATTGGCTTATCTACAGGCTGCTACAGAAATATATACATGCGATTAGGTTTATGGATGTGAAAGTAGGCATGTAGAAAAGGAAGTAACTTTGAAGGAATATTACTTGCAACACAGCATGTTTTCATCTGATATGTGTAAGAACCCTCTGGATTTTTTTATTACTTCTGGTAGTTGTTGCTGTACTTCAGCTGAAGCAGGCCTAATTAGAAAAGATATTAAGAAAAGCCTTCTCTCAGGGAGTCTTTTTTTTCCTCAACTATTATATCCATCTTTCAGGAGGCATTATTATGCTATCAACCTAATAACTAATGCATAATGAAGTAGCTGTACAGTTCCTCCCCCTGCTCAGGCTGCAGCAGAGGGGCCCCGGAGCTCTGGAGCTGCAGTGCCATCTACTGAGGAGCACTGATAAATCTTCCAGCATCCAGTTATTAAAGCTGTAAATGATTTTTACAGTGGGGTGTTTCACAGTGCATATGTAAAATGTCTCTCCAATACAGCTTAACTACAGAAAGAATATAAATGCTACCATCAGGAGAGACATTAATAAGCACATGGTCTCTAGCCCTTTTTAAATACTTGAATTTTTCTCCCTGGGGTAAGATTTAACTGTACCTTAGAGTGGTTTTATATGTGGTCATAAACTACAGCAGGATTAATTTTATGTTGCACTTCTCCCTGTTGTTGTTTTCCCTAATAATATAAAATTCAGCCAAAATTTTAGGAAAACTCTATCTTGAAATAAAGGTAATTAAATCCCAACATGTCATTCGGATAAGCCAAGCCTGAAATACACCTCTAGCAATCTGTATTTAAACACTTCATCTTCTTTCACGTGCACCAGGATGAGCAGCTGCTCAGAACAGTTTCTTGTATGGACTTCTGTGAAAGCTAGGCCCAAATAGATTACAGAAAATCATCTCCTTTTTTTTTTTTTTTTTTCTTCTCAATAAATTGCTAATTCTAAACATTGCTTCTTCATTTTTGGTCTCCTAATTTTATAGAGATGTAATTTACAAAGAAAGTTTAACTTAATAGTTGCATGTCATGTGCCAGGAAAATATGACTGGTTGGTTTTACTTGTAAATAAATGGCAAAATAGCATTTCACTTCTTTGCACAAGCACAGGTTTGAGAAAGATGAGGTGGATTTCTTGGAAGTCATACTCTAATATTTCCTGCTGCATTCTTTTCCTTAGGTGACTACATAAAATTGAGAGGACCACCACGGAATAAGCACGTGTGTGTGTGCATGTGGTACGTGTGAGTGATCTGTTATATTACATAGCAACTGTCAGGTGCTGAATCAGAAGCTGCCACATTCTTCTTGGATTATTTTTTCCTAGCTCTTCAAAAGGATGAGTGAAAATCGCAGTATTTCACAGGATCAGACTCTTCAGGTTGAAGGAGCCTTGGTGTCTAGCCCAGTCTCTACCTCCCTCTAGTGTGACTTCTGAATTCAAACTGGGTGGTGGCTTTGGGCTTAGCCCAGTTGGGTCTTGAAAAACTTCAGGGGTGGACATTGAACCAACATCTCTGGACAACCTGTTCCAATGCATAACTGTCCTCAGAGTGAACTGAAGAGTTTCTTTTTCTTACATCCAGTCAGAGTCTTTTCTGTTTCCATTCGGGGAAGAAGGCAAGTTTGGAGCTGGAGTGTTGGTGTTTTGAGTGGCCTGTGTGGTGGCTGTAACTGGTTTTCTACACACAGTCAGTTATGTTCTTTGGCACCTTAAAGTAACAGATGTGACACCTGAAAATAAGTATTTGTCTTTCATGAGGGCACAAATAATGTACTAACTGATGCTTGGGAATTGGTATAGATGAGCTGTATGTTGTAATTGATTCTGAGAATTAAATTGGCTTAATTTTTGATGTTATTTGCATGTTCTTGTTTTACCATGTGGCAAAAAAGCTGTTTTAGGAATTTCACATTGTGTTTTCTTTGTAATGGGAGACATAACATGGACATATGAACTATACATTTAATGAAGGTGTTGTATACTGTGATGTTAGTGGCAGTGTGTTTTGTTTATTTAGGGTATAGTTCACCTTAATATTACCTCTGAGCTAGTAGAAAATGAGACATACCTGATGGTTTCAGAAATAATTATCCTTTATCCTTCACTTGTGCTTGTGTGTATCCATCCTGTGAGATAATGCCTTGGGCTAGTTGAACTGACTGCTACTTGTGAGTTGGAATGACAATACTTGCACTGAAACCTGTTAGTTGGTATTGTCTCAAATTTATGAACTTTTGAAATTGTTAAAAATGAGGGTCAAATGTTTACTATTGCTAAGAAACAGTTATGTGCATCTCGGTTTCGGATTCATGAAAGAAAGGATATAGCTTTTTCCAAAAGAGAAAAGCTAAGCTCAATAACTGAGTTCTTGAAATACCATAGAAGTTGCTTTTCGAGGATCCTTTTGGTCTGTCAGTGAAACTTAGAAATGTATTCCTCTGCTCACTAAGTTCTCTAAACCAAAATAATTTAATCCTTCCATGCTTTGCTCTTAAGTTTCTGTTTCTGCTGTGCTCAAACTGAATTTGCATTAATTGTGACACTGGAAAGAAGACTGGATTTTAAGGAACTCATGGCAGGATTGGCTGTGTTCAAGTTGAAGAAGATGGAATAAACTGAAAATTACTCCCTCAAGCTCTGGTGCAGCTATACATGGAGCTATTGTCAGACAGTTGTGAAGGGTATGGAAAATGAGACTGTGATTAGTTGTTTCTGAAACTGGGTAGCTGAATCATCAAGGCTATTAAAGCTTTGGAGCAACAGAAGCTTCTAAATAGATGCTTTTCTAGGAGGCTTGATGTTATCAGGAAGATGCCCCTGATTTGGTAAGCAAGGCAGTACTGGTGAAAGGTGTTTATGCTGTCCTGCTGGAGAAATCTGTTACATTGAAATGCTGGAAACATTAATGACCTCTAAGCCCCAAACTGTTACGACAGCTCTCATGAGAGTCCTCTGTGTGGCTGGTGGTGGTGGTGGTGTGAAGGTTTTGATTTGTTTTACAGTAAATTTCTGGTGGGATGCTATGTGCAGGCAAGAGTGATGTATTTGTACTGTACTGTAGGGGTGCTGTGCCTTTCATATGGGAATGAAAGAGTGGATTTGGAATGCTGAGGTAAGGGCTGTGAGGTGCCTGTGCTCTTCAGATATACACCTAGTCCTCTTTGCTTCATTAAAGAAAGATCCAGTGTATTTTTGTGGGAGCTGAAGCTAGGCAGATTTTGCAAGATATGGAAGCACACGCTTTCAACAGTAAGGGTTACTAAACTGCTGGATCAGCATGTTTAACTTGTGAGGAATTCCCCATTAACAGTGATCTTAAAATCAAGAATGGGTCTCTAAGAGGTGCAGTTTTACTCAGATAAATTAAAGAGGTTCCTTTTTAGCCTTTTAAATAAATTCCTACTGGGTGATCATATTTCCAGGTTTTGTTACTTAACAGACCTAAAATGTTCATTAACACCCGATTTTACTTGAATGAATGAGATCTTTAGTGCTAACGGAATAGTTGTACCCTAAAGAAGAAAGATGGATGTATACGTGCCTAGCATGGCATAGAAAACCAGGATTTTCCTCTTGAACAAGTGTCTCATTTCATGCATTTTTCTGATCCTAATGTAACTTTGGAAGAAAGACTTTTCCTGAAGTACTCTCCCTGGATGAAACTGTTGTTGATATGGTTTGACTGACAAAATCAGGAATGACTCTGGTTATTAGCTCACTTTTGTGATAAAAATTATGATTTTTTTCTTTTTTTAATGAGAAAAGACATTTTTTTTTGCTTCTCTTGCTGCGATTACGTTAGAGCTTCAAGTGCAGGGTGTGTTGTAAATAGAGCTTGTAAGTAAGCCCGATAGGACTGCATTTGCAAATAGAATACGTTTTCCTTTGAGGTCTGAGTCATTTATCACAATTATTTTTGATGTATTTTGTGTTCCAGACAAGTTTTGTTTTTTTGGAGAGTAGTTTCTTTTCAATATGGATATTAATTTTACAGGAAGACTACCCTGTCATTGTCACTGTCATGAGGAGAAGTTTCCTTATGGAATGTCAGCAATTGCTGGAAGGAAGGGTTTATGTATAACCCAAAAGCCTGAAAGAAATAAATTTTCTATACATAACTGATGTCGGAAACTGAGTAAGTTTTGCTGTGAGCTTTCCAAGTCAAAACTGGCAACAATGCTCAGTTTCCTTGTGCTGTGAGCAAGTGCAGTGTATTTTTGGTCTGGATACCATTGGAAAGCAAAACTTGTGAACCAATGTGTCTGTAGAATATTAGACTTCCTGTTACATCAAAGCACCATCTGGAAAACTGTGTGTGGTTACACGTGCACAATGAGATCAGGCCTGTGTGACTTTGTATATGATGTGGGCTTAGGTCCGACAAGTTCGTTTTGAGGCATTATGTTCTTGTGGCACTTCAGTGTGATTACTTGAATTTTGTCCAGCTTGGTTAACCCAACTGCTATTTTGTGTACTCAGAGAAGTATGGCAGAACTAACTCCTGCATCCTCGAGTCACAGATGGCAAAACACGGGGAGCTGCATTAACCATGTTTGACATGTGTGGCTTGGCAAGACACCTACCACTCTTGGTAGGCATCTCCTGTATCACAAGTAATATTCTGCTGTTTTGAAGTGTAATTCCCTTTACAAAAGTGTGTCTATAATTGGTGCTGCTGAAAATTAAGTATATTCTTTAATTTTTTATGGCTGTCCACATACTACCCTTGTCTTACCAGCTGTGTGAAGCTCAAAGGTTTTAAAACCAATAGCTCCATCGTGTTCTCTTCCATGATTCTGATTCTGGCTTATACCAAAGACTTAAATTTATGTGTAGTAAATTCTGCAGGCAAACAAAACCTAGAAAGGACTAATGCATATATAGGAAGAGATCTATGTTTTATATATGTAACTGGTCTTTTTTGATCCTGTAGTTCTTTGAACTGTATCTTTTTGAAGACTATAAGTAAAAAATATATAAAAGCAAGTACTTGAGGTATATTTGGCCGATAAAAATAGCATTTAGAAAAGGTGTATTCTACTTGAAGTTGTAAGAAAACCTCTTTTGCTGTGAGGAAGGAGGATAAACCCTTACAAGGTATTGCACAACTTTGATGTCAGTCTTCTGTTCTCATACCCCACCACTTCTCAGCACTTTCTCTTCCCTCTGACAAGCTTCAACCTTTATTGGAAAAGTAAGTTCTGAGAATGTTTATTTGGCTTTCAAATCCTTTCTGTTTGCTTACATAGCAAACATGAGACCCTGCATGTGTTCTTAAGCGTTAATGGATGAGTGAGTTGTTTTTAAAGTAAGTTTACAACAAAATTTCAAGCACAAAGAGCTTTATAAATCCTTTCAGAGATCTCACTGAAAGATATGCAAACTCCTTGACTCATTCTGCTCTTCTAATACTAGAATAAGAATAATGTAGGGAATTTCTGAAAGTGCTCTTTCCGTAAAGCATCATTCTCATCCATTCCGAAATACAAAGAATGCAACACTGGTTTATGTTTGTTAGAAAAATAGCTTTAATCAAGCTGCTGAGATTTTTTTTGCCATTCTTTATGCTGCTTGTAGAGTTGTGTTTCACTGATATCTTTCCACAGTATAACAGAGCTTTCCAGCAGTGTTTTTCCATAAGTCTGCACTGGGTCCTCAATATGTTGCATTTCATCTAGAAGAGATGTTAGCAATCTTGCACTACTGTGGAATAAATCACACACACACACACACGCACACACATATATATACATGTTTGTGTATGATTTTTTTTTAGTACATAATATATGTACATATATATGCATATTATACATAAATTTATATTTAATACATATATATATATGTTATATATAATGGGAATTCCCCTGATGGCTGAGTAGTATTAAAAAAACCCTCTGCAAAGTCTCCCAAGCTGAAAACTTGTGCTATTTTAGAAAAATAGAGATGTAGTCCTGTCATTATTGGCTCCATATGAAAATCGGATTGTGCAAAGGAGTATTGAGAGCCATCAACTGTCGTGCTAAGCACCACAGTGTTTCCAATGTTAGTTACTTCTAGCAATAAGTAAATAGTTAATATAGTAAACTTGCAACGGTAGCTCTTGGACAATACACCAGGGATTAAGAGTTAAATATGTTAGAACAGTGCTCAGGGAGAAATAATTGCCCTAAATTAATGTTTGCTTAAAACAAACAAGTATTTGCAAAAGTCAGGGAGAATGCGTTATTTTGTAGGGCTCTTGAATCCCATCTATGGTGCATGCTGGATGCAGGTGATACTGCTAGGGAAGACTGCAAAACAAACAAAAAGTGAAGTAATTTAAATAGTCAACTTCATGATTTATGCTTGACACTCAGTGTAAGAAAAATCGATTTCTTATTAAATATTTTGATTTATTGGTAAGTAAATAGCATATTTCTAACTAATATGTAGAATGAAGAAATATCAGAGGCAAAAAACATTCTGTATGTGACAGTTCTTAGGCAGAATAAATTACACATATGTCCCACAAAGACAGCTTCTCAGTTGCTATCATAACAGCTTTACAACTGAAACAAACAAATTAAGTCCTCCCCACATTCTTCTCATTCATCTGGTGGTTTCATGGCAAGAGGTTGTCAAGGGCTGCTTAAAATAAAGTAATCTCCTTGGTAAGATTCTCTTTTCCTTTGAAAATGAGACTAGGAAATGTTGGCTACCCTGTGGCTACAGAATGAAGTAGTCATTTCAAATACTTCCAGCCTTGAATACTTAAAGATCTACTGGTTTTTTTCAGATCTTTTGTTATATCCCTGTTTTCTTACAATAATATTCCTAACCTAGTAAGTGTTAATCCATTTGTAGGATTAAATCCCCCCTATAATGTTATGTTGCTACTATGTCAAATTGTCAGAGTACTGGAGAGATTTAACAGTATCCATTTTTCATGTTTGTTTCTCTATGCTTTCAGTCTTAAGGCTTTAATAGGCATTTAAAGAAATACTGTAGGATGACACACTTGTATATAACCTGTACCTAAGTGAAGCTGTACCTACTGCAAACTGAATTTGTTTCAGCACTGACAGCATGAATATAATATAAAACTCAGTTTGCGTTTTGAATTCAGTTCTTGAGGCTCATTTGTTTTTCCTACCCCAGCCCCAAATTGAAATTTTAACTAGTATACAGGTATTTTCCTCCGAAGCCTGATAATACAGAGCTGTGTGCTTAAGAAGCCAAGGATGTAATGAATTGCACCTCTGAGGCCTTTTTTCCAAGGCAAGTACCACTTCCAGGAAATGTGCACATACCTCAGCTGGTTGTGGTACTCCTTAATTTGATGATCTGTTCAAAATTCTTTTTCAATGAATTCTTCAGAGGCTGATTTGCTCCAGTGCTGAAAATCTGTTCATCTCCTGCTTTCCCCTATGAATGGAAATAAAACTGTGACATGAAGTTACGTCGGTTGGTTGTCTCCTTTTTGAATAACAGCAAAGTTTAAATTAGCTTTAGAAGATGTTGAACTGTCAATTTTGTCTGATTCTATGATGAAAGTTAAATACTCTGCAGTTTTGGATGAAAATAATATTAACTTATGCTGGAAGCACATTCTTCTTGTTGGTGTTATAAAAACATGTAAAAAATCAGTGATCAGAACTGATGCACAGAGTTGCTGTGGATGGTTTTGTCCAAGACTAAAGTTGTGTCTGATTCCCTGGTGGAGACTGGCTCTGTCAAATTACAGTTTTTCATTAGACAGTTTTCTTCAGATGGAGTATATGACAGTGGATGAGATAATGCAGAACTGTAGATCTTTGTTGTTCTTTGTCACTTTGAAACTTAACTGCTGTGTCATCTTGAGGTAGCATTACATGAGCGCCGTACAGTGTCCTGAAAGCATGTTCTCTCTGAATATGCAGCCTGATGAAATAGGATTTTGTGTTTTGCTGTGGGACCTAATGGCAATCAAAGACAGAAAAAATGAGACTCAGACATTCCCGGAACAATGCAGCCTGTCATAAAATAAAAGTCAATATTGAATTATTCAGAATGAAAATATTGAGCACAGCAATGCCAAATGAAATATTCTAATTTGAGAGTATCAGAACACTGTTACTATGAAACACTTTCCTGTTGTCAAATTGGGTTTTCTTTTGTTTTTACCTAGTTTTCCATTGAGTATATTAGTGCTTCAGTAGAAGGAAGATGAAACTTAGATATGAAATTTCTGACAGCATAGAAATGGTGAGTTTTGTTTTTCCTTGACTTTATCAGGGATACTATTTATGAATGTCAGCAGTGGAGGTTTTTAAGGGCTGCTATAGTCCCATCTGCAACCTTAGTGTCAAACCTGACTGTGTTCTACTGTTCTTCCTGTACCTGTTGTGGGTTCTTGTCAGGGCAGTGACTTGTGTTTACTGAAGTTGATTTAGAATTCAAGAAGATGTGTAATTAATAGTATAGGGGGAAAAGGAGTCACTAGCTTGCTTGTGAAAGAAATGGAAAGTGGACAAATATGGTGTTAGTTTGCTCTTTAACTTCAGCTCTAGGAAGCTGAAGTGCTTCAGATCTTGTAGTTGTAGTAGGAAATTCGATGGCCTGTGCTGAAAACTTCATCAAGAATAATAAACATGTGCAGATTTTGACATGTGGATAATTGTCTGTGGAAGTTTGATGATCACATTGGGGTTTTTAGAAGTTTTTTATGAACTATTTAAAAAAAAATGCAGTTTTATAATTAGTCTTAAGATGACAGAAACTGTCTGACAGCTTGTTTAGTTAAAGGGTTCTCTGCAACCTGCAATCATTGTTTATGGACACCTGGTGTTAGCAGCGTGTGAGACTGATCTACTGGGGAGAACCGCCTCATGAGGTGAACACCACAGATTTCTGAAGCTGTTACCGAAACTTAAAGACTTGAGGTGGTTCATTTTGGTTTGGTGGAGGACACGAAAGGGTAGGAGTGGGAGAGAAAAGGGATTTAAGATCAAAAGGGTAAGAGTTGCTACATCTCTTCATTGTTCTTGTGGTAGCTAAACTTTTATAAGGTACTTCATCAGCAAATCTGGGTGACTCTTGCAGTAGACTAATAAAAAATGCATTCAGTAGTGAAACAAAGCTTGATAAGTTTTATTTGCTTCCGAGGGATAAAGATTCATGAGAGACTAAATACACATACAGACAGTTTTGTCCAATGTGTGCATCATGACATTCGCGAGGAGGGAAGAAGAAATGAGCAGAAAAACTTTATGGTTGTTTCCAGCCCCTCTTGTCTAACTTCGGGGTCCCTTAGAACTGATTAAACAGGAAGAGGATTCATATGTTACAGTCTGTCAGTAAGTCCATCATATTTTCAGAAGATGCTGTAGTTTTGAAGAAGCATTCACTGACTTAGGATTATACTGATTTTCTTAGCTGTCAATTACAGATACTGTGTAACAGAGGGGAGCAAGACACCATCATTCCCAAGCCATAATATTGGAGAGGAGATGAAAAGGAATTATACTGGCTTTAAATAGATTGAATTTTTGTGTGAAGTGAGTCAGAGCTTTCCTCTGCAGTAACTCATTCAGTTGCTCCTATTCTGTTCTGGAGCCAAAGTGTTAGTATAAGTGACAGGACACATATACTGGGAAAATCAGTTGTCTTGTCTTCTAAAACATAGTTACCACTTTTAAGACCTACCTCAGTGGGTAATTTGCTTCTAAACCCCACAGTGTTTCTAGAAATAAGGGTCATGTTACTGTATGAGAAGGTGGAAGGTCTTGATTTTAGGCTTATTGGTAATGAGTCAAGAAAATAGTAATGACCAAATGGTTGATATATTCATACTCGGAACCAAATGTATTTAAAAAAAGAGCCTGTCAGAACTCAAAACCTGAAACCACAGTAGCTGACTGCAGCACTGTAGTTACAATAGTAACAGACACTTTATTTTGGTATTTATAGATGCCATTAGGTTAAATATCTGAAGTAGATTGTCACCTCGGCTATGAAAGAGAAATTCAGTTAGGTTGGTCAAATAACTGTCCTTGTGGCTCAGCAACCAAACTCAAATGTGTGGGGAAGCATTTTCATTTCACTTTAGAAGTCAGCCATGGGGTTTTTTTCTACCTTGTTCTGAATAATGATGTTCAGTAAGAACGATGTTGTGTTTTGTGTATCTAACCAAAATCTCCACGATGAGTTCAAGTACAGTTGGTAACCAATTAAAAGTAAAATGACAGTTTATTGCAGAGAACAGGATGGTTGCTTGTACTGTAGAATAAAACTCAAGCTTGAATGAACAACATTTAGGACTGTTAGAAATGTTAGGTTTTTGATGCTGAACGTCTAAGAGTTATCTTTGGTATTTAATTAAACCTTTTAGTGTGGTTTATGATATGATTAATGCTGATGTCATTGATGAATATGAAGATTATTATTTTCCTTTTATCACTCAGCAATTGAGTTTTGTGTGTAATTTGCTGCTTCACCTTTATTGTAAAATAGATGAAGGAAAGTTTCCATTAATCTTGTTCTTTCGGCTGTAGCAGATTTTCTACAGAGTGAAAAGCCATCGGTGGAGGCAGTGCATTAAAAAGAACAATGACAAAGAAAACGTAATTTTTCCAATTGCTTGGTTGCAAAATGTGTTTGGAATGGTCAAGTGATCAGTTCTATATTACAAGCTTAACACTGAAAAATTTGTCAGATATGTAATTTCAGCTACTTTATTTGCTATTTCCTGTCTCTTCGGAGTTACTGTTTAATGAACAGGACTGGCTTGGTCTTGTTTATTAAGCAGATGCTGTCTTGTTTGGATGCCATCATAATTGAAGAGTAACTTTATGCATTGTTGACATAAATGGAGGTCTTTTAACGACTTGGAGCTGGGTAACAAAACTAGCTGTGACCGCCCAGTGCAGTAATGATATTTAAAGCCTTTTTCACCCGCTACGTAGTGCAGAGGAATCTGAAGTCTTAATTCTAATTACCAACTTAGAAGCTTTCTACAGTCATAAATGTCAGCTTTCCCATTTTCCACCATATTTAATAAACTATTTAAAGAGTGTTTCTAGGTTGATTTATGTCCTTGCTTTGTTAATGGATTGAAAGCAAGTTTCATTCAAAGACAGAAATTTTAAGGTTGAGGCATTATCTTACTGAAGTGATCATCATGTTCCTCTGAGCCCCTTAAGCCAGCTTGCTTTGCCTTGTCCATAAAACGAAGATTGGTTGTGTATAATTGTATGAACTATCACTGGAGGATTAGGTTTAGTTTAGTTAGTCTGGCAGGTTGCACCCAGGCCTAAAGTTGAACTAGTTAGTTTATACTTTACTAAGTTGTTGATGTTCTTAGCGTTGTGTCAGTGGAAGCTGATGCTGTAAGAAAAGAGAAGGCATCAATCTTCGCTATTTCTTTCTATAATGCAGCCACAGTGTCTTTCTCTTTTATCTATCCCAGAAGGTAGATTAAGCAATAATGTGTTGAATTATATGTTCATATTTTTCCCCCCTTGATTGATTCCTAAGCAAAAACTAGTAAAACGGGAAATAATTCAAATGAGGCTTCTCCCTGTTGCTTTCTCAGGTTTTGTGATTAAATACACAGACTTAGGATTAATGTGCTTCATTCACCTTATCTACTGTTTTCAACATGGTTTTGTAGGTAGGTAATACCTTTTGAATTTGGCTTTCCTTTATTAAGTGAACTGTATTGGATCAGGTAAAATTTCATATTGTAAAAGTAATCCTCAGTGACTTTTTTTTTTTTAACCTAAGCAATGCATTGGAAGCACTTACGGGATTTTTTTTTATGTGGTTGGACAAGTATTTCTGTTGTTGTTGTGGAAAAATGTGTGTAAATAAGTTCACGGTGCAATGTGGGGATAATGTTGAAAAGGAATCAGTGATATGTCTGCAGATAGAAAACAAATAGTATTTCAGGTCATCTCCAAAGTGAAGCTTGAGGTGTGATCAGGGCTGACTTGGTATAGTTGGATATACTTCAAAAATAATGTTTGAGTAAGTTCTAGAGAACTGGAAATGGCACATAATAAGGTACAGTGTCTGAGAGGGTTTTGCTCTTGGTAGGGGGAAGGAAATAACATCTGATAATTACATCCTAGCTACCTTTTCAAGTATTTTGATACCATAATGATGATTGACACTTCACTCATGATAGAAGCAACTGTAATGAGTAATGTATCTCTTGAAAGATTCAGTTTTAAATGGAGGTGGTATCTATATTTAACATGTAGCCAGGGATTGAGTGCCTAGAGAGCAGTTGAAGAGTAAGATGCTACGTCTAGGAGGTGTTTAATTCCTCAATGTTGATGTATTGTTTCTCAAAGGATGATACCTTTTGTTAAGATTCTACTTTCCTAAAGTACAGCTTCTGCTCTGCTGCTTTAGTGAAGCTACTGAAGGGAATGAAGAGTTAATTGTTCCATTTTCTGTGAATGCGGAAGCTACTGACTTGAACTTGAAGCTGTGAAGAGGTTACGGGGGGAAAGCTACAGGCTTATGATGCACAGTGTGATTCTGTTGGTTTCCTATTGCCCTACAAGTAGGAGGACAAGGGAATAGAGTCCATTTATTATCTCGATTATGAGTCAATGTGCAGATTGAACCATTGCAAGTAGAATTTTTTGAGGTACTCCGAAGAAAAGATTTTTAATTTGTGAAATCTCTGAAGAGAAGAAACACCCTGAACTCAAATAAAGGATTTAGCAGAAGATTTTAATTCGAAGGTATGAATGGTTTATGCAGTCTGTGTTCACAATGTGGTAGCTGTTCACAGGAGTTGAATACTCTATAAAAATCAAGGTTCCTTAACTCAGTGTGAGACCAGCAGGAGACCTAAAGTAGGAATAAGAAAGTGAAGCAGGAATCTGCTGGCAAAGCCTGAATTAATCAATTTTTCTATAGAAGCAAATCTGTTCCTGTTTCCAAAAGAGAAGACAGCTGTTTAAAGATCTTAGAATAATGCCATCTCTGGAGTGGAGAGTAAATTCACATGAGGATAATCTCTTAAATAAAAATCTGATACAGATCTGGCATCAGGTGAAAATTTCTCGTCTTAGTTGACTGTCTGCTTTTGAACTAAAAGAAGAGTAACCCAGAATATGTCTCTCTGGCAGTTTTTGTTACTGAGTACAGTTATGTTGACCAGTTGTAGCACTCGTTATACACAGACTACAAACCTTTCCTGGCTGATGCTCAGCACCTTAATTTACCACTTTATTATTTTTCTAGCTGATGTACATTATCCTAATCCCATATTGCAAATCATTTCTTGTTTGTTGCAGAATGGAAAGAATTCCAGACATCTATCTTTCTTTGGCAACCAATTTTACTCTAACTCTGCCTCAACCTGATGCTTACCCAGGTGGAAAACCAGTTCCTTAAAGCAATGGAATTGAAATGTTTGTTAAGACTATTAGGATCTTGCAATTTGTCTCAGATAGAACTCACGGAATGTTTTAATGTTTTTGTGTTTTCTTTTAAGAATAGTCAATGTGGTGACAAGTGTTGTACAAACAACTTCTAGGTGGCTGTTTAGAGAGAAATGTTGTTAAAAACTGAGTTTAAAAAGCACCACACAGTATTTTTATTCAAAGCAAGACACAAACACTTTAAATGGATATATGTAGGTTTAACATGAGCAGCCCTAATACAATGTTTTATGAGATACATAAAATTCTGGGTTTATATTGTCTAGGCACTAGTAATAGGATGTATTATAGTACCATGGGAGTTGATGTGATTTAAGACTAGGGCTAAACAGGGAAGAAATGCATGTGGTCAATAAATAGCTATATGTGGGATCAGACTGTGAATTTGTGTTAAACAAGAGTTGTTTCATCTTACTGTTTATTAATCAGCAACTCAGTTTTTATACCTATAACTTTGTAGTGCTTCACTTCAGAATTGTATGCATTGTCTTAGACCAGATATAAATCTGTTGCTCACATTCTTTTCCTTGTAAAATAAAAAAAATTCTCTTTCACAAAACTTTTTAAGAGCATTAGTACACACTACAAGTGTATGATTTATAAAGCTCTAAAATACTTACAGCCCTTTATTCATAAGGCTTTAAATGGCTTAGGACTTAGTTTTAAGACTGCTGGATTACACGGCATCCTGTTGAGATAGCTGGGAAATTACACTATAGACTTGCATGAGTCGAAAGGGAGGGGGAAATCTGGAAAGAAATTATTTATAATGTTCCAGTTTGGCTTGGAATGATGGAGGTAGGAAAGTAGAGCTCCCTCCTGGAGGACAGGTTCTGCGTTAGCAGGCATAAGCTGTTGCACCCTTTGACACATCTTTGTAGTCATGGCAGAAGGTCTTTCCCCATCATAAAATGTAAAATACATTGTACTGGAAAAGGGATATGATAGAGGAACTTTACCTGCATGGGCCAGTCTTGAAGCTGCTTTCTCCTGGTTTGACCCACAAGGCTGTAACAGATTCCAGCTGTGGTCTGTGAGGAGTCCCAGCCTCTGGAAGGCTGCCCAAGGCTGCGAGCAGAGGTTGAGGCACTCAGTGAGGATTCACATTGTTGTGCACTTGCCAGGGGACCTGGCTGGGACTTAACCTAGTCTGGTTCAGGCAGAACCCATATGAAGACAGGCTGAAAGTTGGGGCTGTTCAGCCTGGAAAAGAGAAGCTGCGTGGAGACCTCAGAGCAGCCTTCCAATATCTGAAGGGGGCCTACAAGGGTGCTGGGGAGGGACTCTTCGTTAGGGACTGTAGTGATAGGACAAGGGGTAATGGGTTTAAACTTAAACAGGGGAAGTTTAGGTTAGATCTAAGGAAGAAGTTCTTCACAGTGAGGGTGGTGAGGCACTGGATCAAGTTGCCCAAGGAAGTTGTGAATGCTCCAACCCTGGAGGTGTTCAAGGCCAGGTTGGACAGAGCCTTGGGTGACATGGTTTAGTGTGTGGTGTCCCTGCTCATGGGAGGGGGGTTGGAACTAGATGAGCTTAAGGTCCTTTCCAACCCAAACTATTCTATGATTCTAGAACTAAGCGGGACATGGAGCCACAACTCTCAGTTCGGTGGTGGGTCAGAGAAACTATGACATCTAAAGAAAATGGAAGGTGTGGAGGGAGAGTGAAAACCTTATTTAAGCATCAGGATTCCTGTAGTATGCTAGTATAGCATCAAGCTACTACCATTTTTACAGAATTGATGAACAATAACAGAAGTAAGCACAGCAGTTGCCAGAAAAACTCTCTAGGGTGCATTGTCTCAGCAAGGCTTGTTTTCTGAAGGATTGTTTTGAACACACAAATCCATCAAGCACAGAAGAATGCTTTAAAGTATTTTATTTTAAGTTAGAGCTGTATTTATTGGAAAATCTTCCTGAAACACGTTGGATTAATTGTAATTCCCCCTCCTCCCATGTCAATTCTTGGTATTCAGGCTGGAACTTCTGCTAATGTGATAAATTTAGAGAGAAAGTACTCTAAGGTATAACAGCTAATACAAAAGAGAATCAGCATTTATTGGGCACCCTACATTGGTAGCTGCAGAACAGCTGTTAGTGGAATAGGGGCTAAAGAGCAGCACAAACCATATGTGCAGTCTTGTAGGACTGCAGATTGGCTTCCTCAGGGATTTGGAAAACAAGTAAGTGGAAACAAAGTAAAAGCCCACTCTTCATGGTCCTTGCTTTTTGTGGGAGTTTACACTCCCACCAACCAGCAGCAGGGCTGCAGTGAAAAGCATAGACTGATAGTGCTATCATGGATAAAAGACGTTTCCAGAACTGGTCTTGGATGTTGTGTGGTAGATATATATAAGTGATTAAATCAGATCAACAAACTGCTTTACTTTCATTGCATCTCTCTTCTATACTATTCTGCTGGGTTACAGATTCTGTATAATGCAAAGCTTGGGCAGGCCATGTCAGCTCCTTGCAGAGGATTATTCATTCACAAGCATTGTGTAGAACTGCTGCTGAAGATATTGAGTCCTCTGCAAAAGAAGATGTGAACCAATATTATTTTTCAAGGGACAAAACAAGAGCCAGTGACAGCTGGGGTAGAAGTCCATTAGATTTATCTGGGTAAATTCTGAAATCTGAAAGGGAACTTACCCATTCTGTTTAGTCAAGAAAACAGTGGTCTCTTCTGTTTTGTTAGATGATATATTGAAGAGTGCATTTTTGGTAACGTGTAAAAGCTTTCGATGAGAATTGAGGTGCCAGGTGTCCTATTCCCAAATCTTATTTCTCTACTGTGCTGCTGGTAATTGGAGGCAGAGCACTGGATTATGTGGGTGATTGGTCTGACCTAGCAGGGCAGTTCTGTTCTTGGGTAATGTGAACAAGATGATGCCTAGTCATGTGTGGGGTCCTGTAAAGGTGGTCCCACTGCTTGCTTTCAGTCATAGAGCAGAAAATGAATGAAAACCTGGAAAAAACCATAATCCTCTCTATCTTATGTATGGTATTAAAAAAAAAAAGTAATTTTGTGGCCTATTTTGGTTAACTTTTTTCTTTTTTTCTTTTTTGCAGTTATACATCTTAAAATGCTGTCACCTGAAGACAACTACTACTAAGAGCAATGAATTTACATCTATTGGTCAGAAGAGAGATGAACTTCCCTTAGGATGATACAGTGTCACTCCTGGTTTTCTTCCTGGAAATATGATGCACATTGGTAAGTCTGTAACTGAAATTCCATTTAAAACCATCACAGAGCTGCAGGTGGATGTGGTAAAAACATGGAGTGGCTGTATTAAATCATGATTTTCTTTGTCTCTCTGAAATAGTCCTAAATGATGTACAGGAAGTGTCTTCTGAATGCTCCATGAATAAACTTGCAAAAGGGATAAGAAAGCCATTTACGAGAAACATAGGATGATCTTCAAAGGATTAGTGTCTTGTTCACTGTGTCTGGTTTGGTATTAGTCCCACCGGAGTCTTCTAGATGCCCCTGGGTGCTGCTGTTATCCTTATTATGGTTAATCAATATGAAATTTATACTGTAAGTGGACCTCATTAGATTTAAAATTTCAGACTCTATCCTGTGAAGAAAGCCAGCTGTCTCCCAAAGGAGATAAAGAGGAATTACTGTCAAGTTTGGTGCATGGGAGCAGATTATGAGAATCTGATGCTGTGACACATGATAAGTAGCAGGAGTGCTACAGATTTAGCACTAGGGAAGGTGGCATTGTGGGGGCCAGGGACACTTAACTAAAAGGAAAACATAGGATAGGGAGGAAAAAAACCCCAACCCCAAACCACCAAAACCCAGACTGCTAACTTGATAGCTTAGGTATTCCCTAAATGGTTTGGTTTGTAGTCTTTTTCATGCCATGCAATGGAGGAAATGTCCAGTAGAACATTAAGTATTGGCTATGTTATTTCTCAATCAAGTGTTTTCTAAATTATGTTGAATAAATTATAGAAAGTAAAAAAAAATTTAGCAACATTACTATAGAAATTATGGAATAAGATGCTACTGGAGTAAGGCAGAAGCAGATCCAAGGCAGTCCTATTTTGGGTATAGCTGAAGTATGGCTAAATCTTAGCTAGGAATCAGAATGTGTACTGCTGAGCTTGCTTTGAGCATAATATGTATCTACTGAGAATATTAAGGTACCTGGAATATAATCAGGTTTCTTCTCCCTGGTTCCTAATGCTCTATCTAGATTAAAAATAGCACTTGAATAAACACTGCGTCGTTATAATGAACACATCTTGGTGTCTGCTCCGGAAAGGTTGGCTTTTGTCACCATTATTAACCTAATGCCAAATAAGGTTGTAATTATGGTTGCAGTTCCAAACTTCATCCTCACCGAACGCCTGTATTAAAACACTGCTATTGTTTTGACAGTGTGTACAATTGGTGCTCAGGATTACATAGACATGAGAACCAAAAAAGAACTGAAAAGCCTCTTGTGAGAATATTCTTAAAGTTACACAAAATAATTTCCTATTTTGTTCTTAGCTGCACTGTGAAATGACGAGTAAAAAGGAAGTTTCCAGGTGTACTGTCGGGAAATGCGGTTATACTGTCTCAAGGATGAACTTCATGGTACCATTATGAGGATGATTAAAAAGCTGTTGGTTGATGAAGATAGCATGCTCTTAAACTAGGATTTTTCAAAGATCAGCAGCATCACACGGAGAGGAATATATTTCTGAAAGCTACTTAAAGTATTTTTGGTAATGTTTTCCAATACCAATTGTCAGATGTTTGCAAGCAAAAGATCTCTTTCTGAAATGTATTTCTCCTTAAGTCAGTAAAATTTAAGAGGAATAAGAAGCTTCTGGGTGGCTTTGGAAGACAGGGAGCTTTAAAAATGATTTGGGGTTCTTGTTTTCATGATAAAATCAATTCAGAATTGGAGACTGTTGTTTGTATGTGATCCTGGATCATAAGCTGCAAATCACAAGTCACTTAATACAACAGGAACCATAAAAACAAACATAAGCTGTCAAGATGAACATGTGTGAGGTTATTCAAAGGAAGAAAAAAGGTTAATGAATCTTACAGTGTCAAGATCCTGTTCCTGGGAAATCGTCTTTCCCCCAGCTTTAGGACATGGCCTTCCAGTCTATGTCCTTCACTGTCTAACTCTTAGAAACATTCTACAGCTGCTGATGTTTATTATGCTTGTGACACAGCTAATGTGTAAAAGGAAAACACAAGGCAGGAGAATATGCAGCCAATTAACCTTTAGATGGAGCTGTTTCTCCTTGGATGATGTGAAGGTTGCAAACACTCAGGGTACCTAAGAAGTAAAGAAGGACTGAACTGATTTGTGCTGCAGTTCAGGAATAGATTTTAAAAAAATACATGTGTGCTTATTACAGCCAAGGAAATAAAAGTGTTTCCTATTCATACCTGTTCAAATATTTCTTAAAAGATCTAAATATTGGTAAGGAAAAGAAGACGTATAATAATATTTTGGAAAAGATGCCAGTATATTCTATATAATTCAACTTGGGGATAGTTTAGTGGTATGAAAAAAAATGTGAACACTATGTGGAAGATAACATTACACAGAGCTGAGCTTCTGAGCATTTAGATATTTCCTTTGGAGATGAGGAAAAGTTGTTTTTTCCCCTGTGAGCAGCAGTGTATTTGTGGGAGTGATTCTCAAAAGGATAGAGCAGTTTGTTTGTTTCCTATCATGATTAGCCAGGCTTTTTTCTTTTTTTTTTTTCTCATTTACAAGGTTTTCATGGTTTATCAGCATTAACTCCAGCATACCCAAGGCAATTCTGTTTGTTGGTCCTTGGGAAAATGCCTGATCTACCTCCGAATGAAGTGCCACTTGACAATGATGCGTTCTCTGACATGTGTAGTTCCAGGTCCCTGCCCTTATGCAGGACAAAGCTGTTCAAGTGGTGCCCACCAACAGCACATCAGCTACTCCAGAGCATGCAGTTAATCTAGCCTGCAGGTTTTTTGCTGTCACAAAATTTGGGTTTGGCTATGGGCTATATCAATTGTTCTGGCAGAACTAGCAGGCTGCTTTTGCCTTTCCTGTGCCACTCTGTTAGGAGACACAGGCACATCCATGATTAGATGAGAGCAGAATCATCCCAGTGATTGTCTGGATTGTTGACCTGGTGGCAAATGAACAGTATGTTGAGCCCAAGGACATTTCCCTTTTTTTTTTTTTTTTCCCATACAGCAGAACTGTCTTGCTGTGTACATTGGTCCCTGTAGACCAGTATTTGATCTCCAGCAGTGGCATTTCTACTGATACTGCTCAGGGAGATAGTGTGAGCCTAGTCACTTTTGGTTATCTGTTCTCCTCATAGTTGTCTTGCATCCACACTTGATGTATTAGGGATGTTAGATACAACTCTACCTATTCCTTTTTACTGTGTGTTTTGGTAGTGCAGGATTGTGCAAATAACAGTTCTGTTATACAAATAACAGTTCTGTATTCAGACACATGTGTTGCCTTCATGATTTTGGAAATTTTCATTCTATATCCCCATCAGCCTTTCCTTTCCAGATGGAAGAGGTGTAACCTTTCAACCATTCCTTGGAAAAGCACTTATGTTCATCCCCTTGGATCAGTTGAATTGCCTATGTCTCCCACCACTGTATCCTCTGATAGAGGCCAAAACTCCACCCAGTACTCATGGTGTAATCTGGTAAACATTTTGCCACTACCAGTAGGTAGCAATATGCCTTGTAGTGACCTACCAGTGCAGCGTTTTGGAACTGCTCTGGGTTTGGCCTAGGCCTGAGCTGCTTTTGGCTTGTTCTCAACAGCTGTCTAGCGGGCAAGTGGCTGTTGCTTGACCTTGTGCACTTCCGAGATGAACATTTCTGGTGAAGGCTTGAGATTGGATGCTCCCTCCTAGGAACCAGTAGTCCACTGTGGCAGATGGGGCTACAGGGAAGCTATTGTGCCACTGCAAGAAAGCAACCCACCAAACCCAACCCCAAATCAAACTAACTCCCCCAAATAACCAATAAAAAAGCACAAAACAAAACACCCCACCCTAATCACCTGTGGGAAGTGCACTAATATGTGGTTCTGTTGTTTCCATTTGTCATCTTCTTTGAGATAGCATTAATCTTAAATGAAGATGGGATAATCCCAAAGCAGTAAGAAACCAGCAGTCTTTGGGCTGGAGACAGACACTGTGAAATGTAGTGCAAACATGAAATGATTTTTCAATTATTTGCTTAATAAGTATTTAATCATTAAACAATTTTAAACATAAATTATCTTAAACTTTAAAAGTGTTGTTAAATTATTTGTTTTTGGGTCACTAATGTTTTTTCAGCCTTGCTAAAAACTGTTTCTGGGAGCAACACATGATGCATTAATAAGTGACTGTGACACATTCTTACAGAGAACTCTCCTGCTTACTGTTGGTTGCTGCACAGATCCTGCCTGGCCAGTGCAGGTGAAATAGGACTCATTCTGTTGACCTTAAGATAAGCAGAAAATTACAGAGGTACCCAATGTTTCTGACTTTGCAAGCTTGTTGATTAGGTTCAGAGTTAATATCTGTTTAGCCTACACTGAAATAAAAGTCCTGCCCAACCAAGTATACCACAAAACCCAATAAAGAAACACCCCAGACTTGCTGTTGTAAAGGTCTGTCAAAGATACAGATGATGAAATGAAGGAAACTGTGTTTGAACTACTTACACTGAGGTTACTAAGGATCGCTTCATTTCTTTACATGCATCGGTACCACTTTGATAACTGCAATGCCTTGTTCAGCATGAGCTAAAACATTTCATCTGTTTTCTGTTGATTTAAATGAGAACGAGTATTTCAATGAATCTTAGATCTTAATAAATCTATTTATTGAAAATGAATTTTAATAATCTAAATAGACTAAATACATGTAGCTCATTACTTGCTCTTCATTAAGACAAGTCACAAGGGACAGTTAAAAAATTTAAGATGATTGATTCCCAAATGCTTTCTATTAGATGTCATAATACCAGTATCTTTAAACAGCATGACTCAGCAGCATGCAGAAGGAAGAAATACAGCTATTGTTGTTAAAACCTGTTTACAGCTTTGTAGGGTGGCTCTTCTGGACAGCTTTCATCTGGTTCTTCAGCATGACAGACGCTAAGTGTGTTTATTAGCCATTGGAAGCTTATTTGGAAGCTTCAGTTGTGGGCAAACAGCCTGGATGGGCAGGTTGTCTTCCTGTGCCGGTATTAGCAACTGAAATCTGCAGTGGGAAGTGTTTTTCAAGTACATCAGAGCCAAAAATGAGTAAGTTGGTGCTGTAGCAGCTTGAAAAGTAGAAGGTGTGTTGTAAGGACTGTGTTCTAGGGATGCAACCAGCTTGTCACGTTAGTACTGCGACTCCCCTGGCCCTGCAAGGGAGGAGCAGAACAGATGAAGGCAGTACCACGTTGCAGTTAGAAGAGAACTAGAGGACCATGGACTGGTTTTCCAGTCTTTCAAGAGTGTGGCTTGATGGGCTTCCTCAGAAACCAGCCTGACTCCTGCAAGGGAGGAGTTCAGGAGTTGTATTTGCACTAATTTGATATTGGTTCACAAGTACCAGTCTTCCCTCTGTGGTCAGCTTTTAACAGCAGTGGACATTCGCAGTGCAATAGTTGTGAAGGATGGTCTGTGGTGCTTACAGAGGTAAACAGAATCCAGAGCAGATGAACAGAAAATACGTGGTGGTGAACAGAATTTATGGGCAAATTAGAGACATTAGATTCATTCATTAATGCTGGTGTAAGAAATGTGATTCTTTTTTAGGGGTTAAAAATCTTAAACTGACTTTCTTGTTAATATCGAACTCCTGAGAAGAATGCATGTTGCCTAAAGCCAGTGATACAGAGGAGTTATGTCAGATTAATCCAAAACTTCTAATGCCCTTTGGCAACTAAAATCAGGGAGATATTTCTAGCAACTCCAGATAGCTTGAAACAAAAGGTACTGACATGCACACTGTTTTCTGCCTAATCACCAGTATGGCCTCTCATTACATACCTTTGCCTGTGTGTTACCATGTCTGTCTTTGTTTAGCACCTGCTCTTCTCTTGACTTTCTGAAGACCTCCCACAACCTGATTCAAATATTCTGTCTGGCTTCTGGTTAAGACCCCTGCAGGTTGAGATAAAGCTTTATTAGTTTCATTAGACTTGCATTACAGAGTAATCAGAATCACGCTAACAAATCCTCTCATTATTGCTGTATAAATCTTGCATCATAGCTGCTTGTTTCGTATAGTGACTATCTGTATGTTCTGCAAGGGTAGGAGGTAAATCTTTGCTGGGTAAAGGCCTGTCAGGCTTCTGATTATTTCCAGACAATCCTGAAACTCTTCCTCAAGCCTTTACTCATACTTATCTCCTATGAATGAAGTAATTGAGTAGCTGTTTCACCTCTTGTCTAGCAGTGTCCCAGAAGGTAACCCAGTAACTGTTTGGAGCAGGGTGTAATGGGAAGCACCACTGCCTTATACAGCCTAACCTGTGAGTAACAGGCAGAACTTTAGTTCTCTTTTAGATTTGTCTGTGTATGTACTATGAAGAGAATACCCCAGCGCTTCTCTAACAGAGGTGTCTTAAAGATATTTCAGATGCTACAACTACAGTGTTGTAATTAAAGAAATTACAGAGTGTCAAATGCTAAAAGAATTTGTCTTTTGATATGATAACAATTTAAAATCACTTTAGAGGTGTGATCATTTGGAGAAAAACAAAGAATCACGTTTAGACTTGTGATATAAAGACAACCTCAGTTTCAGTTAGAAGTGCTCACAAATTTCTTACCTTTTTAAATACATATGTGACTTCAGAAACAATATTTTTTATATACTGGTGACCACTGTGATGCATCAACTTACATATTGTGTTAACTACTGCGAAGTTAATCACATTTTGTACTGTGCTTACACATCCTTGTCCTCTAATCAGCATTCCTCCTCTAATCATCATTCCTGCAGATTTATTCTAATGTTGGATCATTTTTAGCAGGCTTTTTTTAATGTTTATGATTCTAAAGATGCCTTCCTACTAATTTATTACTTTTCACATTTGCCAATGAATCCATATGGATTTAGCTGTATGCTTGTGAGCAAATTCTGATTACTTGTTGTCCAGGTCACTGTTTAAGCAATAAGAAGTTAAGTTTTCCTTACTATGGTGCAGTAATACATCCCTACATTAATAAGCCATAAAGACTTTCCAGATTAAAGATTGTATGTCAGCAGTAATTTTTGCCTATTCTGAGAAAGAATCTTGCTGCTCAGGAGTGCTGGATACAGACGCCTGTTCTCCTGCTCAGTGGTGCTGCCAGATAACCCTGCTTTTAGCTAATCTGACAAGTAGTAGTTCTGGTTTTCTTAAAACCCCCAAAAGCCAAAACCCAAATCCCATGCATTTGAGAATATGTTTGTATGCTGAATTAGTTCATACAGATTTGCTTATGGTACTTAAGGAGCTGTGAGCTGTGTCCTGCTCTTTATGCTCGAGGTCATATAGTGGAAGGAAATTCCTGTTTTGATGAGGATGAGGGGTAGGTTTTCTAATTTAAATTTATGGACTGTCACCACAGTTGTTTGTAGCTGTTCCTGTATTCCATCTTACTGATTGTGTTACAGAAGTAATTTAATGCGCTTATGTTGCTCTGTGTGCCTGCCACTGCCGTCCTTACATTCTATTATGAAGAGGCTCATACTCTACTCTCTGCCACTTCAATTTACCTTTTTGCTTTTTGCAATCAAGGAACACTGTTTACTGTACTTTAATACTGCTGTGGTTGAACCTATTCCAAATGGGTATGCATTTCTGTTTGTTAAAAAGGATTGATCTGCTGTTGCCTTAAGAGATTTCATTATTAAGACTTCGGGAATGTTTTTCATTAGCAAAGCATTTTAGATGAATGTCATTCAAACCTGTTGCTTACACAGTCCAGGGATCAAGAAGCTTTATTTCAGAAAGCAACCTACTGCACTTGAACATGTGTTCTGCCACTGGTTCTGCATCTTCTGCACAAGGATAAAATATTTGGGGTCTTTTCATTCGTGCTAAGAAGTTTTACTGTATTAACCTTTCAGGAATTGTGCCTTATTCCTTTTAAATGTCTTTCCTCTGGTGGTGTACTTGTACGTTTATAAATCCTCCTTGTACACATTCTTAGTTTAATCCTCCCGTGATTCAGACACTGACCTACTCAAATATTTCGTCTATGGGAAATAAAAGTTTAACTGACTGCAGTTAAAGCTGTTGAGGTTTTGATAAATTTTTGAAGCCTCGGATTGCGTTGAAAGGCACATACTCTGGTTCATGGTGGCATCTATATCTTCAAACTGGGGAGCAGGCTGGGGATGCAGAGTAATTTCAGATTACTAATGGACTTTTGCTCAGAACATTCAGAAGGAAACCACATCAAAAATAAAATAAAAATGAAGAAAAAATTATAAAACAGCAAAAGGTGCTGACTTTTTAATGATGTGAATGGATAGACTCTTGCCTTCATTTCTAGTTTTAATGTTTGGGTTTGTGTTTATGTATCTCCTATCCACATTCCTTTTCCAGTCTAATTACAAATTTTCAGTAGCATAAATATTTAGGCAGTTCAAAAGCCAGGCACATAAACCTACTGTGCTGTATGACTGTGGAATCTGATTGCTTTGTTTTCTGCCCTCTTGAAGAAAAGAGATGAAGTAATAAGAGGGGTGGAGGGACTTGTTAGTTTGTACAGAGGTCTCTGAAGGGCAAATGGCAGTTCTTCTGTGTTTGAGTGTTTCACTCATGTAAATTGACTGCTAAGGTGAGAGTATGAAATAGCTCCCAGAAGTGAGATGCTAGTCATTTGGTAGTAAATAGTTTAGTCCTAGTGACTTTTCCAACACCAGAATGTTACAGAACTGTGTTCTGTAACCCAGGCATGGAAGAGAGCCTTCTACTCTGGCCATTTTGCTGTGACAGCTTCAGCCTAAAATCTGTGTTGCTCATAGAAACACATTTGCAATTTCACGTACCCTTCTACTTATATCCAGTAAACTCAGGATTTATGGCTTAATTTTCTGCAGGGTGCAGCAGGAGAAGGTAAAATACTTTTGAGAGCAGGAAT
>NW_009940694.1:58218-62914 GCF_000696875.1 Nestor notabilis
GACAAAATAGGGAAGTTTCAGCCTTAAGAGAATAGTCTCTTTTCAGGCCTGCAGTGTGCTTTCTTAAAAGCCTGTCCTAAAAAGCATCATTTGTCAGTGATTCCACCATTTCTTATTGCTCAATACTTCTGAAAACCTGGAATAAAGAGAAAATAGGAAAAGAAATGAAATGCCTGAGTGTTAAAACTTATCCCATTGATGAGCCAGTTATATTAGCCAGCCATTTTCTCTAATAAATATATGTGGTGGCTGTGGAACAGAGATTACATTAATTGCTGGGCGATAAAGAAATTTGTCTATGTACTGAAAACACCTTGTTGATGGGCACTGATTATCAGCAAAAATAAACATTTGGTTCAACTCATTTGGAAAAGAAAAACCATGGTAAGTACTCCTAAAGCCTGAGCTAATTAATTAGTTACTCTCTATGATTACAGTAAAAGAAACAGATTTGTTGTTATTATTTTAGAGCTGTGTGTTGGGTGTTTTGTTGGTTTGAAACTTTGAGAGCCTATAGCTGGCTTTTAGATTTAGAAGAGGATTTTAACATCTCATGAAATCCACTTTGAAAATCTGCAATCCCTATAATGCCTTCCTTTACTCTCCTTTTTTCTAACACTATCTAAGAAAGGTTTGGTTTTCTGAACCTTTGAAATGTTATCTGTTATTTAATGAAGAAACAAGTGCTGTGTAACATCTTAAACTAATATTAGTAAGAAAATAATGCAGTGGAAAAGGAGGGTGTGTTTTTAGCAGATGGACAAAAAGTGAATGTTATTAATAGTCTTAGTGAATTTTCCTAGGGTTCATGTAGGTGATGAATGCTTGTCCTTCTTGGGCTGTGCTGTGCTTAGAATTTTCTTACTAATCCCTTGTAGATAAGTGACTTGTTCCATTACAGACTTTGTACAGACTCCATAAATGTTAAAACTTATAAACTGGTAGGGATCCAATCATTACCTAATTCTAAAAGACTGAGATCTAAATATATATATACACCTATAAGCCCAAAAGACTTAGCTGAAATATCTTGACATATCAATATACAAGGGATTTATTCATGTTCTCACTATCATCCTCTATATTCTAATGCTCTTTCACAGCACCTGGTTTTGTTAGTATTTGTGAATATGATTCTTCACCTTTCCCTGTGCTTCTGGATAGTCCTCTTTTCATCTATTTATTTATTTATTTATTTATCCCCCCCCGCGACTGTATATTAAAGCTCTCTCCCTGCTGCTTGAGAAGACCAAAATGTCTTAAAATGTTAGCATCACCTTTTCTGACAGAGAAAGAGCACTGACACAGAAAGAAGGGATAGCAATATCTCAGCACTTGATGAATTTCCCCTGTAGCGTTACAGTGTTTGAGAACGTTCTGACACTGGCTAGCATTCTGTAGTGAGGATTTCGTGGTCTCCATATATATATATTATATATATATATATATTTACACACACATTTATATATAATCTATATAATCCCCAATATATTTTTCTGCCTGAAATTTGTTCTTGGCCGTATACCCCTTACCTGACCAATCATAGTGCTTTTCTTTTGGGTTTGTAAACAACCTTTTCCACAACTATAAAAATAATAATAAAAAAAGCTTTTAACCTACATGTAGAGCCTTGAGAAAATTAAAAACTGATATAAAAGTGTTTTTCTGTGACAGTACAAGCCCCCCAGTATTGTTGACTATCAGAAACTGTATAAAAGTGCTATCTGTAAGCGTGAATTTCCAGGGATGTGTTCATGGCCTGTAGCAGCAGGAAAAGGGAGACTGAAGTACAGTGGCAGCAAATGTTGTTGTGTTTTCAAACAGATGTTGAGGGACTTTAAGTCACTTTTTTTCCTGCCTTTCTTATGGAAGAAGCAGAACTGCAGTTAACAGATGACAGGTATCTGTGTGAAGTGAACCATTGTGCAGAAATGCTCGCTGTGGCGAAGGTAAGCAGCTGAGGGACCTGCATCTGCTAGTGCCTGTCTGTGGCAATATGAGCTGGGTGGAAAAACATTGCTAAGCTGGATGTAAGGAGGAACTTTGTCAGGCATTCTCATTTCTCAGAAGGAAAAGTCAGCTTCAGTCCTGCTTGGGGGTGTGTATGTATTTATACGTTTGTATATAGACCTTAAAATATGTATAGGAGTCCTTCTGACACAGCTTTGGTATGATACTTAGTACATTGTGATTTCTAGGCATGTAGCTGTGTCCTGGGTTCAGCTACAGCAGTCATTTGTTCTCCTTCTTAGTAGCTGGGGGAGTGCTGTGTTTTTGACTTTCAGTCTGGGAACAACGCTGATAACACCGATGTTTTTAGTGTTTGCTCAGGAATGTTTACTCTGACCAAGGACTTTCTCAGTCTCATGCTTTGCCAGAGAGGAGGGGAAGCCAGGAGGAAGCAGAGACAGGACACCTGACCCAAACTGGCCAAAGGGGTATTCCATACCACAGCACGTCATGCCCAGTATATTATTGGTGGTAGCAGCAGTGGTTTGTATTATACCTTAGTTACTGGACTGCTCTTATCTCAACCCATGAGACTTAGATTCTTCCAGTTCTCCTCCCTATCCCCCTGGGAGCGGGGGGAGGAAGAAGCGGGACAGTGAGTGAGCGGCTGCCTGGTTCTGAGTTACTGGCTGGGCTTAAACCACGACAAGCTGTTGAGTGTGTAGTTCAAAATAGCGTCCCACTGAAGAGTATTGGTCACAAATGTACTGCACTACATCAGTACAGAGCCCAGATGAGCTACCCACCTGCACAGTAGTGTTGGTATCCCACAGTAGTTGGGGAACAGAAACCAAAGCTCTAAAACCACAAAAACTTGTAGTTTTGTTTTAGTTGTTACATTTGTTATGGTTTGAATACTTTTAAAGGAAAGCTTGAGATCACTGAAGAGTGGCTGTTGCATCAGCTGAGGCAGGTTTTTAGATGATGACATTAGTATACATATTATATTAAGTGGTAACATCAGTTAATCTTTCTTGATGGTTTATTGGATCCCTGGAAACATCAGTTCCAGTGTGTCACTTTGCTTCATGCAGAACAGCTATACTTTCATGTATTTTCGAGTATTCTTTCACAATTTGTAGCTGCAGTGATCCATCTTACTGGAAAAGTATACACTGGTAGAAAGCTAAACAATTTTTGCAGGCTGTCAGTGTTAATGATTTGTTCCATTTTTGTCATAAGAATAAATCTTACTTCAATGAGTTTCGTGAAAAGCTAAGTATAGAACAGAAGATGGAGAATTTGGGGGCAGGTAATGATATAGTGCTTTTCTCTGGAAAAGATGATTTCTGTGGAAGATGATGTACCTATTTTAAAGGTTTTGTGTAATCTCTTTTTAACTATTTGATGTTCTTGAAGTTTCTGAGATTTGCTTACTTTTCTGAAGGGATACATGCACAGTGTGAGAAATCTGATTTTCCAGAGAAAACAAGATCAGAATGGAAGTGTGTAGAGTGCTCCCTCTTGTAAAGAGGTAGTTTTGTTTATTTGGGGCTGTGTGTTTCTTTGACCAGCAGTATTTATTTTAAGTTCCATTGAGTTCTCAGGAAAAACATGATGGATTCTCCTTCATGTCTCATTAATCTTTACTATAATTCAGAATTGAACAGCGACTCAGTCCTTTAGAAACTAATGCTTTAATAAGGTTTTAATTGCTTCAAAAATCTTGTTTAAATGGAATCCAAGTAGGGAAAACATTGTCTAGCAAGAGAAAGAAATATTTATCGTCCTCAGATATGCTGCCTCACAGCTCTTGCTGCATTTCCTGCGTAATCTTTCATGGCTCCCATGTCGGATACTTATACATAAGGCTTAGGGTGGTTTGCCAAGTGCTTGAAGAGTTTGCTCATTACATTTTTAGTAATTATTTTCTTTTTAATCCAATGAAACAATCAGTGATGCTGTCAGGAGAAGAAAATCTGGATTTAGATAAGGAGAGGGATCTCTGTCTTCCCATCCCTCCTTACCTGGTATGTTAGTTCCCTTGTAGTCTATAAGGGGATTCTGTCTTTTCCAAGTTTTATTTCCCCTATTTTCTTTCTTTTTTTTCTTTCCTTCTGGGGTTCAACATCAGACACATTAAGAACCCAGGCACTTCTCTGAACGTCTGCAAAATCTACTAAACTGCTCTAGTGCTCACAACAGAAAATATTATGGAAGCTTTTGGAGAATCGGCTGGAGAAGTCTGTTGTTGCAGTTTTTTTCTGTGAGATGCCAGGATGATGGAGTGTTCCAAGCGACCACATAGAGCTATAAGCAGTTTGTAGTCTAATAATTACAGCGCAGAATACTGAATGCACTAAGTTGTCATTTTACAAAGTTGAATTAAAACATTTACAACTGTGAAGACTTCACTGCATCTTCTGTATTTTGAACTTACATTAAAAAAGATTCATAGAATGATGTAATTGTCTATAAACTTTTATACACTGCTAAAGCAGTATCAAACCCAGAAATGTTTTGGGGCTTTGTTTGTATGTTTTTGAAGAATTGTCCTGGATTTGATCAAACCTTTCCACATAATACATTAGAAATTGCCTACTTGATTGTTTCTGTCCAAACTTTTCTTAGTCCTGTCTTTGTTTAGTCCCAATTCCTGTAACAGACCATTAGTAACGTATCCTCACAGTAGAAAATGACTTGTCTGGTTACATTTAACAACCAACAAGTGGATAGAGCTGCTAAG
>NW_009940695.1:0-17724 GCF_000696875.1 Nestor notabilis
CGGGGCTCTCGCAGCACACGCGGGGAATGGGCTCCAGGCGGGAAGACGCGTGTGGAAACGTGGTGTGAGTGTGTAATTGAGCCCAATCTCTGTGTGTAAGTTTGAATAAGCCTCTGCAGATGTAGACCCCACGTCCCGTTCTCTTTGATGGACCAGAGTAGTAGTGGTGCTGTGCATCATGGAAGGGTTTGAGTTTGAAAGGACCTTAAGATCATCTAGTTCCAACCCCCCTGCCATGAGCAGGGACATCTTCAACTAGATCAGGTTGTCCAGAACCACCATACTCAGGCCTCCTCCTCATCCACCGTGTGCCTGGGACTGGAGGCAGAGCTCTCCGTGATGTAACCTGTGCTTTCCTTGTACAAGTTGTGTCACCTATGGAAGCTTCCAGTGGAATATTTGGACAACCCGTTGTGAAAGGATGTTGGTAAATAAGAAACTCAGTCTGTAAATCTGAGGACAGGTTATACCTACTGCAGCTCTGATACTTATTTCAAACTCAATCTTTGTTTGAATTCTTCCATTTAATGCTAAGTGAGTTACAGCAAACGAAGGGATAGAGTGGGTATTTTTAGTCTTTTTTATTTAGTCTATTCTATTTTTAGTCCTTTTTATTTTCCCCCTTTAAAATTGTAGGAAGGATTTCTGCTGGGAGAGGTGAGACAGGAAGAGACTTTTAGCATCAGTGATTCACAGATCAGCAACACTGAATTTCTACAAGTGATTGGTAAGTAATAGAAACATTGAGAAATTCTAAAGGAGCACTGTTTTCAGTACAATTCAGTGACAATTATTGCACTGTGAGACCAGCCCAAGATGTTCCAGCCTTTCAGAGTCCCTTTTGCTGCAGTGTTTGTGTTTGATGTGAGGAAAGGAAATGGTCCTTTGCTATGTACAGGGTTCTTCTAGTTTATTGCTAAGCACAAGGACTGTGCAGCTGGTTTGTTGGTGCTGTGAAATGTAAGAGAAGATCTCAGATCTTGCTGTAAAGTGTTGTTCATTCAAGCAGATATTTTTATACATGAGGAGCTGTTGCATGTTTTTAGCTCTGTGGTTCATAGAAAATAGGAAACCCTTGAAGGAAAATGCCCCTTTTGTTTACATATCTATCACCCAGTGTTAAAATACCTTCTTTAAAGACCCAAATGTGTACATGGCTGTGTGGATCTGACTCCAGATAACGCAGCAGGGTCTGCCTAAAGCTGAGCTAGTACACAAATGGCTTGTAATGGCCTCTGAAATGTTATTCTGATGGAGAACTAATGGGCAGTGTGTGCTACACGGTTACATCTTAAGATGCTTGCCACCTTAAATTAGTGATGGTTGTGTATTCAAGGATCCAGAACGTGAAGTAGTTTTCTGTTGCAGTTATTCCTAAGGAAACTTGGGTGCTAAAGTGACAGTGTGAAGTGTCAACTAGTTACGATTGAGCTAAATCACAAAACCCAGAGGCCTAGGATTTGTTTTGTGGATATATAATCACTACCAAAGCCTTGTATAAGGGCAGGCAGCTGACGACTCTGCTCAGACAAAAGCAGACGGTACTACTCGGTGATAACTGCTCTTAGTTGTAGTTGTCAGTGTGATAAAGCACTGTCACCACCCGCTGCCTCAGCGTGCTTTCATAAACCAAGTGTTTGTGGTGTTAAAAGTTACTCCCTTGTTAGATAACTCTTGTCACGTCCTTGGTTACAGTTAATATCTGTACTGGAATTTCTGCCCCAGGAGATCTGCTGGATGTGTTTATTGTTCACCAAATTTTTACTCTCAGTATTTCTCCATTGACATTAACTCTCGAATTCCCAGTTCCACTCATGAACTGGGATTGACAGTTTTGAGGCATTGTTGTCACAGATAAGTTTTAATAGCCTTACTTGTCTGTTGTCTCAAAGCTCAGTGGTGGTGTTTGAGTATATGTGTGTATATATATCGTAGATTTCTATAAAAATATGTATGTATTTTTTATATATATAAAAATACAAGTCAGGATGCAAAACTTAAATGGTGAATGATAGCTCCTTCATGCAATCTGAGCAGTAGGCTTCTTGCTTCCTGTTTTTCAAAGCACAAGGTCTGTGTAGCAACATAATAACCCAAGGTTCAAGCATGTACTCTCAGTTGTCTTCGTCAACATATTTGCTGTAAGGAGCTGGTCTAAGATGAAGTAATTCCACTTGCTGGTTTTGTTTAGCAGATTGTTTCCACAGGTTCCTGGATGTCAGTGTGAAAGTAATGGGGTTGATTAGACTTTTAAACAATTCACAGAATCCCAGACTGGTTTAGGTTGGAAGGAACCTTGAAGCTCATCCAGTCCCAACCCCTGCTATGGGCAGGGACACCTTCCACTAGAGCAGGTTGCTCCAAGCCCCTGTGTCCAACCTGGCCTTGAACACTGCCAGGGATGGGGCAGCCACAGCTTCTCTGGGCACCCTGTGCCAGCGCCTCAGCACCCTCACAGGGAAGAGCTTCTGCCTCGGAGCTCATCTCAATCCAGTTCCAAACAAAGTCAGTCAGCAGCTGAAACAGCAGCATCATGAGGAGTTGTTGCCAGTGGGAATGCAGTTTCTCAGCAGCACGTCTGCCATGGGTGTTCAAGGCCTTGTTTTGACAGTGGCTAAATATGCTGAGATGCTCGTGTGTGCAGCCTGTTGGTCCTGGGAGTTGTGATGTGATTCTGCCTGTGCCGACACTGCAGTGATGAGCAGGCTTTGCCTTTCAGAACAGCACGTCGTGACTCATCCTCCAGGAGGGAAGAGCCTGAACACTAAGTTGCTGTGCGCTCCAGTGGGGTTCTAATATCAGAGCTTGAAGTAATATTGCTACAGAAGTACTATTCAGGCTGAGCAAATACAGCTTCAGACAAAAGTTATGTGATTGAGGTATAATAAAGGGAATAAAGGATAAACTGTATTTGGTAAAAAGAGTAGAAGAGAGCTTAAAAGAAGTATTAAGTACCACAAAATATCTGTAAGTCATGCTTGGTGTTAGGGAGTTGATGTGGATTGGCTCTTTGCTCCTGATGGAACTGGATGAGCTTTAAGGTCCCTTCCATCCCTAACCAGTCTGGGATTCTCTGAGATTATTACATTTTATTACATTATTACATGTTACTCATTTTATTATGATTGCATTTATTACAACCTCTTCAATGAAAAATACTCTGCTTTTTAATGACTTTTTAATACTGCATATAGCAGAATCAAAAATTTCAGCTGTTTTGGAGTGGTCTTTAACCCCTTTTCTCATCAGAGATTCTATTTGCCTTGCCTTTTAAATACTCCAGTGTGTAATGTTTCAGTGATGCCCTTCCCCATTCCTGTTTTTATCCATTGTCATACACGCTGTCTATAAATGCAAGTAAACTGTTGTGGAAAGGTGTGTCAAAAAGAAAAAAATCACAAATGCCTTTGTGAGGAGCTCACAACTATAAAATAATACCCATGAGTGTGTATTTGAGGCTCAGATATATCTTGTCTCTGAGCGAGTCTCTGTCTTGCTCATTGTTAAAGTATGTCCCTCTGTAAAACAGCAGACTAGAAAGAGAAGTCTGTTTTCTGGGTATGGTGCAAGTCATCGGCTCTTGTTGAGACCTTAAGGGCAGTGTGTGGTGTGACACAAATGATTATTTGCTCAGTAGGTGTGATGTGGAAAGTTGATGCCAGATTTGCCCCTGGAATGTTCTCTTTACCTTCAGCACCTGGACATAAGTCTCTTTTTGTTTGTGTGTTGCAGAAATCCATAACCACGAGCCTTGTTCAAAACTCTTTAGGTAAGTGTTTTCTGTTGTCTTCCTGGGGTGCCTGCACAATATAAAGACTGAACTATATCAGCATTTCACGTGTATCTACCATTGCATTGCTTACTCATCTGATGGTATTACAGAAATACATGTAAATAGCACCAATTCTGGCACTGAAAGTGAGTTTATGGGTTTAGTAGCACTTACCTTAGGTTAGAAAGGGTGCCAAGGTGGCCTCTCTGGGCTTATTTCTCTATCCCTCTGCTCTTCCACCTCTTGTAGTTAGTGGAGGTAGAGTAGCAGTCAGATCAAATCATCTCACTCTGATAATGAGGATGAATGTCAAAACCAGTTTCGATCAATGTAGTCTGAGCTTAGCTCTGCTTGGGCCTCTGCTAAGTCACCTTAGTAACTTGCTGTTAACAGGCTGCTTTCTAGTTAGTTGTACTCACTTGCACCAATTAATTACTCTGAAACCTTCAGCTTACTCATTACTTCTGCTTTCTGATCTCCTGTACTCCAGATTGTAAGTTAACTACAGGTCTAATATATTCTATTTAGCAGCTTCCATCTATTTATGTGTAGCTTTTTTCTAGAGTCTTCACTGTTACAGAGTGATGGCTTCTAAATTGCTGTCTATAAATTCCTTTTAGAAGGAATTCCCAATTAGTCTTTGTAGAAGGAATGTCCAGTTACTCTCCTCTTGTCTGTCTTTAGATGTTCCTGGCCACTTTAGACTCAGTACCTTGGATATGATGGTTGCCATTGGTTGCCTTAGAAAGAAAAGCTGCAGGCTGTCATTTGCTATCTGATAATTACAGAGAGGATACTCTCAACTCAGTGTTTTAAATGCTAGAGACTCCACAGCAAGGTAACATCCCAGGTTCTCCTAGGCTCTTTGTGGTTCCTAGGGATGCTTCATGCAGCTCACATCAAACCCCCTCACACTGAGTGCTTCTCCCTGGTCAAGAAACTGGTTGTTAGTAACTGAGCTGAGGGAGGAAGGAGTCTGTTTCACTGTATGATTTCTGCACAAGAAAACTGATGAATTCATTTACTTCAGAGCACAGGGGAAACTCTCACACTTCATACAGCTTTTATCAAGAACAGAGCAGGCTGTTAGTTTCTCTGTTAGTTGTAGCAGGTGCTGATTTTGGGGCATTTCTGCCTTATCCTTTTGACTTCAGCATAGCCAGTCTGATAAAGCCTAATGCTCATCCACTCATCATAACAGGCTTGGTTCCAGTGCTTTTACCAGCATGTGGGAACTGAATAAGAAGGAAGGCTTTTAAAAGGATTGATTTCTCTGTGCAGTTCTCAGATGAAGGTGTTTTGTTACATACTAGTTGCTCAGTCCATAAGAAAACTGTTCTTATAAAGCACAGAAAGAGGAAGAATTGGATATGCAGTACTTACTGGAATGCATAAATACTGTGAACATGAATTGAAAGGTTATGCAAATGTTATGTAGTATCTCAAATTAGTAATTAATTGTAGCCTTAATATTCACAAGAACTTGAAACAAATCTTATTTCCACCCTTATTTACCAGCCAAGTACTGAGCTTAGGATTTTCTGTTGTGTTTTTTTACCCCCCCCACAAGAGTTGAGATCACAGACCTCTAAACCAGAGTGTTTTCCTGCACTGCTTTAGGTGTTAGTGGTAGCAGCTCTTGGCTAAGGACTTGGCAGGTAAGTGAAGGAGGAACTGATTTTCAGACGTTTTCTCTTTGCTCAAGAAGTGTGATCTACTTGAATTTATAAACCTCTCTGTGTAGATAGATTTATAAATTCTGAAGTCTGTCATGGCCTCTAAAGAACACCTTAGGGTTTGGGCCTCAGTTTTATAAGCAGAGCCAGATGGAAAGACCATGATACTTTGGGTTCTTGCTGACCTCAGGGTAATTGTTTTGACTTCAAGAGTCCAATCATGTGAGTGTAATTGCAGGACTGGAGCTCAACGAATGGATTTGCAGCTGCATGTAAATGGCCCTGTTTTCCTTTCTTCTTTGGCAGGGAGACCTCCTTATCAGAGCAGGTTGCTGGTCAGAATGAAACGACACAGTCCATGACATACATACTCCTTGTAGGGGCTGCCAGGGAAATACTAAGCATCTAACTAATATTGTGCAATGAAAGCATTTTAAACCTAATAATTACAGGCCTCTTGTATTTCATTACTAGTGGTTTAAAAGTGGTTAGAGTTTTTGCTCCAGCTACTCTTACGCATCTAATTGCAATGCTCTGCACTCTCCTCTGTAAGCAACTGCCTCTATTCAAACCAAGGCTTCTAACTGTGCTCTATATGGCACCAGAGTCAGATCTCCTAAGTAGGTGGTGTGGATACTGACCTATGTTGGTAAAGGTAAAACTACAGAATCTGCTTTGTGATGTATAGAATGTCATCTATTTGAAGAACAGTATAAATTCTGAATAATAATGTGTGTATGTAAACTATGTACCTACCTTTCTCTCTTCCTTTTTTGGTTCAAGCTTTTATGACTATGCAGGCAAGGTTAATGAGGAGAGTTTGGACAGGATTCTTAAAGACCGAAGAAAAGTAAGTTCTGTCTTTTCCTCCTTCTGGTCATTAGAGCCTTTAACTAGAAAGATGGGTTTGCAAAACAGAAGTAGCTAACTAGAACTAATACCTTCATCTGATACTGATCGTTTAGTTTGACCCAAGGTTTATTGTCTACAGCAGTTGGTGGATTTGTGGCACTTAGGTGGGGTAAAGTCTGAATTCCCTGAAGGAATGCAAAGGGTTTAAGCTTAACTCTCCAAAAGTGAAGGGAGACCCACTCATTTCTGAGCTACACATGGAGCATAATGTTTGTGTCCTCTGCTGCTGAAACCAAGGTGTAGCTGACCTGAAAACCTGTTCTAAAGAATTTGTTTTAAAGGGTTGTAAGGATAATTGCAATTTTTGCGCTGTCAGGTTTAAACTGGACAAACTGTTCCATCAGTTACGTCAGATGTTGTCATTGCTTTACATCATGCATATGTTGTTAGTAGCACAACCAGTGTTAAGAAGATTCAGTTTTAGGAGTTATGTGTCAAACCTTTTTCAAGGTTTCCTTCCACACTTGTAGTGCACTATCTGTGATTACTAAATAACTGATTCAGAAGTTCTGCACTGATACATCAAAGAACAGAGCTGCAGATGTGGTTCCTCAGGTAGGGAAGTGAATCCACCAGTCGCTTTGCTCTGGCAGGAGGACAGATGACAACTTGCATGGTACAATTAATGGCAACTGTGGACCTTGTTAGATGTAGCAGGAAAGCATCTAGTACATGAATTTGGCTGATGAGGTTTGTTTAGTGCCAGAGTGATTAAAATAGGACCTTTTTTTCTTGTTTGACTGATTTTTACCAAGCAGCATCAAAGCAACATCGTTCCAGCTGCTCGTAGCAGTGCTGGTTGTGTTTCACTAGTAGTAAACTGCCAGGGCATGGCCAACTCTTGGGATTTCAGTCCCCTACAGGTGACTCAACTGTAACTCTTACTCCTCTGAGTAAGAATGCCTACTGTGTGAATCCTTATGCAAAGCATTGCTCAATTGCTAAGTGCATTTGCAGTCTTCATTTTCTGTTCACTTTTGCTTGCAGACAAGGAGGAGGGATCTTTAGGGGAGCAAGTCCTTAATCTGTGCAACTTCTGCACAGATGGTTGTAATGCTTCTTTCTTGTCTTGTTTCTTCCAGAAAGTGCTCTAAGAATAAACTCCTCTGTGTATACTAACATATTTATGCTGAGTACATAGGTGCTTTGGGTGTATATACATACAAAGGGTGTGTATATAAACATACAGACATGTATGTTTATATGCTGATGATGGAGTGAGTTGCCAGTCTCAAATCCTGAATTCTGTAACCGCATAACTCTCCTCTAGAACACTATAGTAAGTTCCCATTTCAGGGAACAAGACAAAAACCAAGTAAAAACTGTCTCCCACTAGTTTTCAGTTGAATTTTGCTTTGGCAGGATCTACCTTGCAGGGAGGCTCTGGCAAGATGTAAAATATGTAGAATCTGCTCTATCCCACTGAATATATACATGCAGTCTTAATGCATCATTACATGAGAGTACCTATTCCTGAGACTCTTCCTAACCCAAATTGCTCATGAGGAGTCCTTTTTCAAGTCCTTCTCTTCAATTAAATGTTAGTTTACATGAAGGAAAGGAGTTGAATACGTGTTGTATACAATAGAATCATGGAGTTAGAATGGATCTTATCTGATCTGCATAAGAATCTTTCATAATTCAATATACAGTGAAGTAATTTTATTGTACACAGCAGATTAGTCCCATGTGTCTCATCAACAGCCATGAGTTTGCAAACATGTTTGTGAAGCACTGGAAATGTCTTACAAATCAACACAAGTGAATAGGCAGTTGAAATACTTAGTGCTATGGAAACCCCACATCTGCTGTGAGTGAAAACAGCTCAAGTCTAATAATGTGATGATGCTCCAAGGTTTTGTTGCTAAAATGGAACAATTGGAGGATATTGGAAGTGGGATCTTGACTAGCACTTGCATGTTTGTAGCACAGCAAGGTGGAGCACTAATTAGGCATGTTGTAATAAGTTGTCACTTGTTTCAGGTTAATAGGTTCAAACCTGTAGTAATTCAGGCTGATTTTATTGTAATAAAGCTATTGGCTAATTCACATGATACCAGAGTTTCAGCAACTTCATTATCAGAAGGTAAATCTGTATCTCTCACTTAATACTTCGGGTTTTTTCTGATGTACTTTGATTACAGAACGTTATCGGGTGGTACAGATTTAGGAGAAACACTCAGCAGCAAATGTCATATAGAGAACACATCATCCATAAACAGCTGACCCATATTCTTGGAGTGCCTGATCTTGTCTTCCTCCTCTTCAGCTTCATTTCCACTGCAAATAACTCAACACATGCTTTAGAATATGTGCTTTTTAGACCAAACCGAAGGTAAGCAATGTCTGTATATGAACCAATACTCATAGTTTGTTCTGCTGCTTCTTTCTGTTCTTTGTACTCAGGACTATTTTGGAGTTTGTACAGTCTCTTTACACATAAAGAAGGCTTTGTGATTGCCAAGTGATGTCTTGGTGTACAGTTGTTAGGGATCCGTGGCAGTGTTCAAGGCCAGATTGGACAGAGCCTTGGGCACCATGGTCTAGAGTGAGGTGTCCCTGCCCATGGCAGGGGGTTGGAACTGGATGATCTTAAGGTCCTTTCCAACCCAAACCAGTCTCTGTTTCTGTGACAGCTATTTTTTTTTTTTCCTGTGCAAGTAATAAAGTTTTGGGATGAGCAAAAGTTATTTTCAGTCTTTAAATCTTCAGACAACATCAATGACAAAAGATTTTTAAGAGAAATCAGATGTCAGTACCACATTCATTATAGTAGACCTGAATATAGCTTCACCCTTGTATCTGTAGTAGTTTGAATGCCCAGTTCAAAGGTTCTAAGAGGCACAGAGGTAAGTTCATCTCAAGGGAGTTTATCATGTATTTATTTTGAACATGACTTCTAATATTTAGCAGCTTTTATAATGAACCTAATGCAGAAGATTTGAATTTAGAGGACTTGGGATCATCGGAGAGCTGGGATAATAATACCAAGGCTATTGTAAATAATCTTTTGCAAATGAATTAAGAAGTCTTTCTGCACTTTCTCTGCAGGTATAATCAAAGAGTGTCACTTACTATTCCTAATCTAGGCAACACTAGTCAACAGGAATACAAAGTTTCTTCAGTGCCAAATACTTCTCAGAGTTATGCCAAAGTTATTAAGGAACACGGGTAAGGACTTTTCCTTTGCAAATGAAGCACAGGCATCAAGCTCTACCTTCTGTACCTTCCAAAGGACACTACAAACACCCATTTCAAGCAGGAAAAAAACTAATTTTGGAGGAGAATGGTCAGATCCAGTGTGTTTTTTTTCCTGTTTAGAACTGAATCTTTCAGAAGGACAAAGAGGATTCAGTGCAGTGATCTGAAAAGTGGGGTTCCTATGGCCAGTTGGTGCTATGGACCTTCTGGCTGGAACTTGCTTGGTTTATTTCCACCCACACCCCCTCCGAAGAATTCTGTCTGTAATCTCAGTTTAAAACCTGAATTCTGACTTGGAAGTGTTGAAGTCTTGTTTTCTTAAGCAATTTTAAGTAAACGCAGCATTAAAGTAGCTCTTCAGACTGTTAACACTGACATTATACAAGCTTAAAGATTTCTACACAAGTTCAATCTCATCCAATCGGACTTTCTTGTTCCAGAAGGAATTTTTGGTATTGAACATGCTGCTGTCCAAATTTTGGTTTTTGGGAGTATGGTATTTTTTTTTTTAGCAATATAAAGTACATCTTTTATATATGGTTATATATATATTCACAGGCAATTCACAGGCAGCATGAGCTGGAACCTTGTGTTGGCTTTTCTGACTAATGGTTTCTGCTTCTTTTTTAGTACTGACTTTTTTGACAAAGATGGAGTGATGAAGGACATCAGGGCTATCTATCAGGTTTATAATGCACTTCAGGAAAAAGTACAGGTAACTTCCTTTAGTTAATGTTGCTCACTATGGATGTGGCATCTTCTGTTTGGCCTTTGGCTAAGCCAGGAGTGGTTATTGCTCATAATTTATTATGAACTGTAGGGAAATAAGTCTGAGTAATGATGGAATGTGCCAGGTTCTAGCTAATGGGTGCATTTGCAAAGGCTGCTGTAGAACTGGTTGATCTAAATAGCACCAATTCTTTCTCTTTTGCAAGTAAGAATGATTTAATGCTCAGGGATTTCTGGGAGACATCAGCTATTTTTAAGAGCATGTGTTGAAGAAAAGCCTTGCTGAAGGCTGTGGGGATTTGCACAGGTTTAAAGGCTTGCCTGTCTCAGTTTCAAAATGACTCCTGGCTCTTAGTATGTAGCATGCAGCAAAGAGCTCCATCTGTTAGTTAAAACTTGTGAATGTTTTGTGTAGAGCATGAGTGAATCCTGCTCCAAATGTAGCAAAGCGTCTGAAAGTGCCCGGAGTGTCAAATCTACTAAATGTGAGCTTGTCAGTTCACAGCTTGTCCTGTGTGAAGAGCAGCGAAGCTCTGCTCCCTCAGGAGCACACACATCTGCTAATTGTGCTGTAGTCACAGCTTATTGCCAGGCTTTCCCCTTACATCTGCCCTGGAGGGATTTGTGTCTCTGCTCCAGCTTTGCTGGTTGGCACGTACAGGAGAGAACAAGGTAGTAATTCCTCCAACCATCCCCTGCCCTGCTTGCGCAGGAGAGCTACTATTTCTTGGTGGAAGTTGCTGCTTTCTACCCTGCCTTGTAAGGTGAGCAACTTGCGATGGGAAGGCAGGCAGCTTTTGTGCCAGCTTCAGGAGACATGAACATTTACTGTCAGAGGTCTATCCCATTAGCTAATGGCATTCTGTAAGCTTGTTTTTGCCAAGAGCACATACATCCTTTCATGCTCTTGCTGCTGTTTGAATTGGTGTCTGGAAAATGCAACATCAATCAGGGAGTTGTCTTCTACCTGTTAAAACTGTGACCTTGGTGTATTTCACCATGTAAATCATGCTGCTCTACATTGTTTACAGACCTTAAAAGTAACTTAGGTGTTAGCTAGCTCCAGGAGCTCCTATCTTTAAAATGACTGTTTCACAGAGAATGTGACAAGACTGGAGATGAGTTTTCTTATTTCCAGTACAGGGAATATGATTTTCATCACAAATTACTTGGGAGAGTTTATATAATCTTATATGAGAATGAGATATGGAGCAGAAAGCATGGTTAATGTTTTTCAGCTCTGTTGGTAAGATCACTACTAGTAACCTTTTGGAGAAGGACAAGTAAATGGGTAGTGATTTACTGGTTTAAGACTCATCAGTGCTTTGAGAGTTGTGTACGCTTCAAACCTGATCATACGTGTAGTGACCAATGCTGAATTTCTGAGGAAATAAGTAAATAATATGCACTATGATATGTCTAGATTAAGAAATAAATCAATATTATTCTGAACTGGTTTTAAACTTAAGAGCCTTCTATGAAAATTTTACATTCTTTTCCAACCAGGTTAGGGAAATCTTGTTGGAAAATCCATGGTCTTGTTTATTTAAGAGATACCAGTCCCAAGACAACTTGGGACAGTTGTCCTGAGTCAAGTGTTTCATACCTCTATCCAAATTTGGTCTAGATGCCTTTATGCTACATTTTAATCATGCTACTATAGCATTCTTGTGCTAACAACAGTGTACTAAAAAGAAAACTCTCTTGCACTACGTAGGAAGAACTAAGTTTGGATCTTAGTACAAGTCTTCCTGTAACAATGAATTATTTGGAAATGCTTTTCCTATTGTGCAGCAGTTGGGAATTGGCAACAGCCAGTGAGGAAAACCATCTTCAGGTTGAATATTACTCTGTGATATCATTAACTCCTGATCTTAGTTTCATGCTTTGAATGGTTTCCTGTCTGGTTGTAGCTTTATTAATGTGGTCGTGAAAGTCTTTCCTGTATTTCTGCAACATCTTTGCATATCTCATGTTTTTCTCCTAGGCAGTATGTATAGATGTAGAGAAAAGTGAACGTGTGGTTGAATCTTTTCAAGCTGATGTAGACAAGTTAAAAAGGCAAATCGCCCAAAAGAAAAGTGAAAAGGAACAAGAAATAAGTAAGTTGCCTTTTAATTGTTTTTGTTTTCAGATGTTGTAAGGAAAAAATATCTTGAAGAATTATTTTGAATTGTATTTGTGATAGGTCATAGCAAGAGGAAAAATAAATCACATTGGGAAGGGTATAGGATGGGTTTATAGTGAATGATACCTGACGTGTGAAAGGATGTGTACTTCAGGTGTTTCTGTAGGAGTCATCCAGCGTGAGCATACTTTAAACAGAGGAGAGAGAAAAAGCTGTAGAGAAAGAACAAACAAGTCAATTCTGGAACTAACAGAGGAAAACATCAGTTGTAGGGAAGGAAAAGTGGAGCAAAGCCAGGAATGGAAAAAGCAAAGCTAAACACTGGAGAGATGCCATTTGCAGTATTTCATAGAGACAGGGTACTGTGTTTACAGGCCAGCAGCTATCAGTGGCTTTTTGGAATCTTTATTCCCTTTCCCACTCCCAACCCCATTCCCAGATACGAGCCCAGCACTAATGAAGTTAGAGTTCAGTTCTGTTACTGGGCACCAGACAAACTGGATGAAGGATGACGAGTGCAGAAGTGATGAACATTGATGTAGGTCTCGGGTACTGTCTAGATGATTTTTGACCCTGTAGCTGTTCGTGGCTGTATTGGGTTTTTCAGTATTGATTTAGAGCAGACTATGTACATTGTTATCCTTTCCTCACATTTTATAGTTACTGAATCCTGACTTAGCATTTATTGCATTATTTGCTGACTTAGTGATGAACATGACTAGAATTGAAACACCACTATTCAGTGTTGAACTAAATCTTCCCAAAAGTCCATTTTGAAGTCATTCCTAGCTTCAGGAGTATCTGCTAGAAAGTGGAAGGAACTATTTAAATGCAGAATATTGTTGGAATTTGCCTGCCTATTTCAAGTACCATATCATCACGGGTAGGAGTTTCAATCTGTAGTAGCTTTAAGTCCATGAAACCACAGAAATAATGTCCTTCTTGCAGGTTTAGAGCTACTGTCTATAGCCAGTGTGTTGTGGGAAGCCAAATTGGGTAATTCTTTATTCAAGATAATATTTATTCAAGGCAGTACAATCAGTACAGTCTTTCTAGGGAAGCTCTGAATGGAGAAATTATACTCCTGCTGTGTTTTGAAGACCTTTATTCATATCAAGTTGATTGGGTTTAACTTTCCATGATGCAAATAAGTCCCATTAAAAATCCATGGCTTTATTAGGACTGGTTCTGCATTTTCTATTAACAATGCAAGTTTTCACAGCATGTACTCAGGACTGGTAGTAATAGGTGTATATTCACCTTCTGCTGCTGCTCCATGGTTTTCTGAATCCGTGAGGCCTGTTGTGTGAGCGTACTTGCCTGGTTGCTTCCTCCTTCCTAGGGATGGAATGTGGCTTCAAGAGACTTTTGCTTAGCAGTAGGTAGGTGTTTGTGAAGAGCCTGGCCCTTCCTATGGAAGCATTGCTGATCTGCTTTAATTTGTGAGGTAGGGGAAGGCTGAAGATGGAGAGTAGGAGCAGAGGGTAGGCCAGAAAGCACACAGAGGCAGTGTTTGCTGAAGTTTTCTTCCTTGTTTTGAGATGGTAAGCAAATAACCAGTGATGTTTTCACTACAAGATGTTTTTTGTCTGTTTATCTTGTTATCTAAAGCTGTATCTGAGACTAGAAGATGGGTTAACACCCTAAACTGTGCAACAGGCCCCTCTGCTGCTATGACTGGCTGGTTTTAGTTTTTCCTGTTATCACATGAGCATTTCAGAGCACAGTTTGACCCGTCAGCCCAAGTTCTTCCTTCTCTGAACCTCAGAGATAAGGTGAAGAGCCAGCATCAGCCACAGCCCATGTGAAAGGTGGAAGTGGCATGAGTCACTGCTGTTTCCTGCTTGGCTGTAGATGAAACAGCCAGGGAACTGCTACTACATGTGCTGGTGAGAAACAGAGCTGGGTATTTAGTGTGACTGGAGCTGATCCCAGCCCATATGGCAAAAGTTGGGGGAGGAGGAGGAAGAGCAGTCGGTGTTAGCCTCTAGGTACTACCAGCAAAGATGCAAATGCTGCACTGAAAATTTATGCCAGAGCAGAGAATCATGTGAGAGGGCTGAACCAAGAAAACATGCAGCTTGGATCCCTGCAGTATTTTTAGCTGTGAGTACCTAAATACTGAAGCTGGCCTTCTGTTCTCTCCCTTTCTCAATAGCGGGAGAATTTCCTTGGGTTTAGAGAGTTAAATGTTCCACTTAATCATTCCCTGAGCTGGAGGGAAAGGGATTCAAATTCCTGTGGTGGTGTTATGGGAAAGCTGCTTGTTCTTCTGAATTCTTGGTTACCAGGTTGAGAGTTTAACACTCCTGCATGAAAATCAGTTGAGGCTTTACTTGCCAGATCACTAAAATGATTTTGTGTCTGGAGGAGCATGTTTGAGGGGTAGTGAATGCCATGCACTTCCCAGGTGCCAGGAGATCTCCCAGTTCTTGTATTGTGGATCAGGAATGAAGGCCGTTACATAGGCACTTGAGGGAATTTTTATTCCTGAAAGGAATGACTTGATTAAAGGAACTCTTCAGCCTTGTTTTTTGCCTTTTCCAGTAGCATGGTTTTACAGCAAGGAAGTTTTTCCTCATGTCTAATGTCCACACCTCTAATTCAAGCTGCTTCCTGCTTACCTTTCTACAGCAACCTCTTATGTACATTTGAAGACTGAAACTCTTTCCTCTGTCTTCTCATAATATGCCAGTTATTACAGTCTTTCCTCTTAGGTCATGATCTAGATGAAGATATCCCTGTTCTTTGCAGGGGGTTTGGACTGGATGACCTTTGGGGATCCTTTCCAACCCAAACTATTCTATGATTCTGTGATATCTGGACCTCTAACAAGTCGTTTTATAGAGTTCCTCCATCTTTTTCCTATTCAGCTGTGGTGTTCAAAATGAGATGCAGTATTCCAGTTGTAGGCATTACAGCACATACTGAAATAATGCAGTTTCTCACCAGCTGAGCACACTGAATGCATGTTGAGATTTAAAGCTGACATAAATCACCAGTCAACCTGCAGAAGGATGTCGCAGTTCCTCATCTCGCAGTTTGTGCAGTTCATTATTCCTGTGCATATCTTCCTGAAATGAGTTTCTAAATCATCTCATTTAAGATCAGATTCCTGTCGTGGTACTGTTACACTTGCAGCTATTACTAGCACGGTGCCATCTGTAATTTTAATAAGCATGATGCAATTCCATCATTTAGGTGGTTGATGTGAGTATAGTTCTGGTGCAGAGCTGTGGGAGCTTCATCTTGATGAGTCCATTGCAGTTGTTCTTTAACCACTTCTTCAGCTATTTATTTTTAGTCCTCATAGTGCTTATATTGCTGTCTGTTCCTTATGAAACATGGAGGTGCTGTGAAATCCTTAAAGGCAACACATACCCGTGGCTTTTGGTCTTGCTTTAATTGTTAAAACCACATGGATTGGAAAGAGCCCCTGTCCTTAGTGGAAAACAATGTTTATAGCCACTGTCTTAACTGTACAATGACTTAAATAGAAATCAAAATGTGGACGTGGTGGTTTTACCCATTATGTGTGGCCTTTCATAGGGGACAAATATCAGTGATGGTGTCCAGTTTTTCCAGTACAGTGAACAACATAGCAGTGTCACACTAGTGCCAGAGCCCTGATGGTGGTTCACTGTGCCAAGGCTATAGAAACCCAGCTTCAAAGGATGAGTCTTGCTCAGCTGGCTAGTTGAAAATCTAAATACAAGTTATTGTGGGAGCGTAGACTTTTAATGCCAGCAGAAGTTAAGAATGACACATGGACAGAGCCTCGGGCAACATGGTGTAGGTGAGGCATCCCTGCCTAGCTGGCAACTAGGTACCATTCATCTGCTCACTTAACCCCCGCCCAGGTGGGATGGGAAGGAGAACTGGAAGAAGGTAAAACCCGTGATAAGAACAGTTTAGTAATTGAAATAAAGTAAAATGTAATAATAATAAAAATAATAACAATGATTTTGTTAATAACAGGGTCCAAAAGAAAAAAAAAATATGGAGAAATGAACATTTAAAAACTAAATCACAAGTGATGCACAACACAATTGCTCAGCACCCACTGACCCATGCCAGTCCCCAGGCAGTGATTGGCCCCTCCTGGCCAACTCCCCCCAGTTTATATACTGGGCATGATGTGCGGTGGTATGGAATATCCCTTTGGGTAGCTTAGATCCTGGCTGTGCTCCTTCTCAGCTTCTTGTGCCCCTCCTCACTGGCAGAGCATGAGAGAGTGAAAAGTCCTTGATCAGGGTCGGCACTACTTAGGAACAACTAAACCATCAGTGTGTTATCAGCACTGTTCTCAGACTAAAGCCAAGCACAGCACTTGACCAGCTACTAACTCTCTCCCAGTTGAAACCAGGACAAGCAGGCACAGTGAGTCCTGGCAGAGCTACTTCTTGATGTGAGAAGCAACAGAGAAATAAAGAGAGAGGATGAGGTGGAAAGAGCAGCAGGTTATGGAAACTTCCTGCAGCTGTGTTTTTAGGGGAGTTAAACTGGAGGAAACAAACTGCACAGGATGACTGTGAACATAAAAATGCAGCACACTTGCTCTTGGATAGATTATTTGCTTTCTGCCATCTTTTGGTTTTGAAATGGGATCACTGGGATGGTGAAGTTCTGCTAATACTGATGAGTGTCATGGGCGCCCTGCTAAATTTAGGGAAGGTATTCTTTGTGAAGCTTGAAGAGGAGGATGTAGTTAGTAATAAGCAAGATGTAAGATGATGGTGAGGGATAGTGTCTTCTGTAGTCATCAATGCAAAACTCAGAAATGTGAAAGATGAATAGTAGAGGCTGAGAGGAGAATATCCAGTGCTGGAGTCTGGAAGCAATGCCAGGGATTAGCATTTAATAACAACCACCAGCAAGACAGAGAAGAGCTGAGGGCGGGGTGTGCGATGTTACACCCGGGTTATGTAAAGCATGTTGCAAAGTAAGCATTAAATACACCAATGTTCTTTGCTTTTGTAGGAATGCAGCAAGCAATTTTAAGCAGGCAGATGCCAACAGATAACTTGGAACCTATGTTTGTTCCACGAATGTCCTACACTGGATTTGCTGTGGAAGGCTGCACACTTGAAGATCCGGATGTCTCCGATCCTCCTCCTCCGTATTCCGATTTCAATGCAAGCAATCAAGAAAGTACTGTGGGTCCCAGTCTCCTAGAAAGCAATGTTTTTATGCCTCGACCTCAAGCAGTAGGTTCTTCCAGTTACGTTTCCACAAACACAGGATTGAAATATTCAGGTAATGGAGCATCCATGCCATCGTCCCAAAGAGCGGTCGGTTACACTCGT
>NW_009940695.1:17755-29750 GCF_000696875.1 Nestor notabilis
GAATCAGAAGACAGTGATTATGAAAACTTGCTTGAACCTGCAGAGTCATCTGACAGTGAATACTCACAGACAAGAGATTCTCGACCTTCACCACATCCTGATGGTGACTCCAGGAACACTCAAACATCTCAGATTTGATGGGGAGGGGGGTAAAAATCCACATGACACTGTTTTTTCACAGTTGTTACTGAGAGATTTTGGGGATTTAACCTGGAGGAAATGAACTACACAGGATTTAACTGTGCACACAACATGTAGAAGACTTGCACTAGAGGGTTTATTCACCTTGTGATACATTTTGCAAGTTTTATAATGGAATCATTAGGATAATCAAGTTGTACTAATACTGATGAGCTTCATGGATGTACTGGTAAACTTAGGCAAAATGATGACATTTATAGAGATCTTGTAGCTTTTGTTGCCGTATTTTCTTTAAGACGATAAATTGGGATGTAGTAACTAAGCACAGTTAGTCTACAAATAATGTTCTCAAATCAAAACTTACCTCTTGCACTATCATGCCTTGAATTTTCAGTTTGGAAAGGGAATACATATATCAGCCGCCTTCAGAATAGCTTTCTATGGTAAGCCAAATTGGCCTTTGCAAGCAAAGAAGTTTTGATAATCCTGAGAAGCCTGGTGGGAGCAGACGTGGTCGACCTTCTTTTATTGGCATGCTCTTTGAACGGAGAAAGGGTTTGTTTCCACTTTTTTTACTAGCGGAATGTGTGTATCACTCCAACTGATGGTTGCCTTTTGTTCTGTAAAGGGTGTTTTTGGGGGGTTTGGGACAACTGGTAACTCATCCAAATGAATGTCCTGAATAGAGTTGTTCTGGTTCCTCTGGGTTTACAGTGACTTGATGCCACACTAAGCCTCATTTCTTGTCTCATTTGTTACTTCAGCATCAATACCAAGTGCACATACAGGAGTAAATGGCTGAGAGTAGTAAATTCCATCATGAGTGGACTTTGGAGGCTGCAAGTTACAAACATCAGAGCCTGCTTCTCACGTTTTACTTGCATCTGAATATTGGATTTACGCTTCTAGACGAGTTATTTTATGTCATACATGGGGGACAGGGTAGGAGAAGGTTGTTTGGAGGGTCCCCTGGGTTTATTACCTCTCTTCCTTTCGGTGAAATGTGTAAATGACTATTTTAATTGGATTTCCAGCAGTAGTCAGAAAATTGGGATAAATGAAGTGTGGTATATTTAGAGAATTTCATGTTTGGATGCACTTACTTTAGTTTAAATACTGCTTGTATGCTAACGTTGCCCAAAATATGTGAAATTGTGCCACTGAGAAGTTTGTATTATTGGACTCCTATCCCTGATCTGTCAATGGGAAACCACACAATTTGAGATGAGGTCATGTACGCATTTATTGCTTTGGGGGGTGAATAACCACTTCATTGGTTTACACCCAGAACAACAAAGCAGTTGCTTCAAAGTTGCAATATATTGGATTTACAAAAGCCTACAATGTCAGTATGTATTGCATCTGTAGGCAGAAGTCTGTTCATTAGCCTCTCCTTACCTGTGCTGAATCAAGCAGATGGAGAACCCGAGGTGTTAAAGTTGCTGCTCTTCTCTCGAGTGCTTCCACCTTTAAACATCTCGTGGGCTGGTTTAACTCTTTGACATTATTCTCATTAGCCTTAACTTGATGCGTTTTCTCTTGGAGCATTGCAATCCATTGGGCAGAGAACTTGCTCTGCTGTTACCACTGGCTCTGTGCACGTGCCCCTGGTTCAGGTGGTGTCCGTGTGTGTGTTGAAATCAGGATTGACGAGATGGCAACTACCGTCTTTTAGTTTTATTCTGCACAGAAACCTGCAAAATGTACATCTCTGACAAAGCAGTTCAATGTGACAATAAAATCTTATTTAATCCTGTAACCTATATTTTATTCTTTGTCAGGTTCCGTGCTGGAGCACAGCTTGAAATGGATGGTTTGATAAAGCCCGGACGGGGATTTGATGGAAGGGGGAGAGGGCAGCGCTATACCGTGCGTATTACATACCTGCCACACGGGATCATGGTGGTACAAAGATCCTGGAGTTCTGGAAGCTTTTAATAACAAAAAATGTCTCAGAATCATAGAACAGTTTGGGTTGGAAAGGACCGTAAGATCATCCAGTTCCAACCCCCTGCCATGGGCAGGGACACCTCACACTAGCCCATGTCACCCAAGCCCCTGTGTCCAGCCTGGCCTTGAACGCTGCCAGGGATGGAGCATTCACAGCTTCCTTGGTCAGCCCATGCCAGTGCCTCACCACCCTCACTGTAAAGAACTTCAGGTTCTTTAGTCTTAAGTTCTACTTTGTTTTACCTACAGCGTGTAAGTGATTTGGGGTGGAATGAGTATGTAATAATGCCAGCACCTACCTGCAGGTGCTGAGTATTATTAGAGTAATTCCATTTACTGTAACTGCTTACTCATAAGAACAAAGGGTCTGCTTTTATTTAATGTTTTAAACATTCAGATAGTATTCTTGTAAAAATACATGTGAACAGCCTCTGCAGCCCATTACAGTGTGTGAAAATGACAGTGTTGGGTTGTGATCCATCTCAAGGCAACAGGGAGCAGCTTGAACCATGAAGAAAACCAGAGCTTCACCCCCAGGAGGTGCCAGGTTTCCACGTCTGACTGATGAAGAGTTTCTTTTGGTGATTCTCAGGAGCACAGAACCCAGCAGCCAGGCCTGTAGCGGTGTCCACTCACTAGCAGGTAGGCAGCATAGAATCATAGACTGGTTTGGGCTGGAAAGGACCTTAAGATCATCCAGTTCCAACCCCTGCCACGGGCAGGGACACCTTCCACTAGAGCAGGTTGCTCCAAGCCCCTGTGTCCAACCTGGCCCTGAACACTGCCAGGGATGGAGCATTGAAGAAAAGCTGTTACAGAACTGGCTGCTGTGCCTTTTAGTTCAAAATCCTGTAGTTTCTCTGGTGTAATGGAATATTTTCTGGGTAATTGTTGTGAAACAACTAGAATTGCTGTTTCCTTTATTTGCAAATTTATTTTGATTCCCTCCCCCTCCCCACTTGTTTATAGCTAGAACAGGAACGTACCATATGGAAAGTCTCAATCAGAACTATCCCATATGCTTACAAGAGAAAGCAGCACCAAAAATTTCTGAAATTAGCCGGGATTGAGTCGGGGGGAGTCTCCAAGTCCTCTGTTTGCTTATGGAATGGTGCATGCTGGCAGAAAGAAGTGGGAGCATCTTTAATGTTGGCATATTTGTTCTTGTCTAGCATTAACTAACTACTCAGGAACAGTTCACTGCTTCTGACCTGACCTGAGTTAAAGTTTGAAGGGAAGCTGGCGTTAGCAGCAAAATAGGTTAAGCATGTGCAGAGTGAGTTGATTTCCTCCAAGTGGAAAGATGCTTCAGACCATACCTAAGGTAACTAAGATCAGTGCACTTCATTCTGTTGTTTGGCTCCTTTTATTTAGACTTAATGTCTTTGACTTACAGCAATAGCCAGCATTTAAAGAAAGCAATGTCACCTCAGATCAAACTGACAGCAGCATTTAGAGTGAGTCCAGAGGAGGCCACGGAGCTGCTGCGAGGGCTGGAGCAGCTCTGCTCTGGAGCCAGGCTGAGAGAGCTGGGCTGGTTCAGCAACGTTTGTTATATGCATTTGTGTGTATTTGTATGTACATATACTCTTATACTTCTCGTTTCTATAGCTTACAGATTTAGGAAGATAACAGAAGCTTAATTAGAGTTTCATTAGTAAATTGCTGAATACTTGGCTGTTCAGAGCATGGCACTGACATCGTGCTGCTCCATTCTGCCTTTGTCACCTGCGAAGCTCTCGCCTGCTTCACATTTCACACCTCATCTCACAGGTCACTGCAGGGTTTTGCCATGCTCAGTGGGGGCAAGCCTGCTTCTGCAAGAGCAAATCCTGTGCTCCACTGGCTTGGAAAGCAGAGGAGAGGTTTGGGAGAGCTCACTTTGCAAGAGCTCCAGCTGTTTCACCCCCAGGAAAGTGTGCATTAGGAGCAAAACCTCCTTATTGCGAGAGAATTTCAGGATCAACTTCCCAGGGGAAGTCCTGCAGATGAAGATGGATGTTAAAGCAGATCTGCTGGATCATGGAAGAATCACAGGATCCCAGACTGGTTTGTGTTGGGAGGGACCTTAAAGGTCACCCGGTTCCAATCCCGTCATAGGCAGGGACACTCATTAGCGTCTCTTGGTGAGGCTGGGCCAGATAAACCCTTCAGTAGGCTGCGTGTAAGTGGAAGTCTAGGGAGGAAGGTCTTTCCCCTTTCTGACCTTTAAACGAGATGTTAACTTGCAGCTCCTTGTCTTTTCCCTTGGCATCATCCAGCAAAAAGAAAACACCTTACTGCCTTTTCTAGGCTGATGAGGGACAGGATGCTCATATGGATGGGCACTGTGGGGTTTTGCATGCATGATCTCCAGCTTTCGAGAGGCCACGTGGCACCAGGGCTCTGCATATTCACCTGTTACCAAATGTAGATTTGTGCACCATACATTTATCCCCTCTGCCTTTACTGGAGAAGACGTTAGGAAGGAAAAACCTGAAAATCCTCAAGATTTAACAGAATAAACACACCTTGTTTTGAGATTCTTCCATCTTAAGCAATATTAATGACTTTTACCAGAGTTATTTCACTGCTCAGCATTTTACTTTGGGCAAATGGTTGTTTCCAAAGGAGGAAAACTAGTTCTGTGAAGGGTTTTCCCTTCACAAGGCACATTTGCACCACAGGGATTGCTCCAACAAATTCTGTCGTGCCAGTTTGTGATTTCTAACACGTTGGTAAGAGCGAGAGGCTGCTATAGCTGCCATCCCAAAGCTGTGAGCAGAGATCACTGGTGGTCTGTAGGACCAATATGGAACTGCTAATTTTAGCCAGGAATGGAGCCTCAAATAAAATGTTCTTACTCAATCTCATGGAAAAAGTTTATTCAAGAGAATTATATCACTTAAATGTGGCTGTAACTTTCTAGTGTGAGCAGGAAGATGTGCTGGTTGAAGAGCAGCACTGAAGGCGCTGCTGGCTCTATTAGGCTAGGTTTTGTCTTAAACCTATAGAGAGGTTTGAATTTACTCTTCCAACATGTGGTACCTCACTGTGAGGTAGTCTGGGCATCTCATACTCAATGTGAAGTGCAGCAGTTGCTTAGAGAACACGTCCATTTATCTCTCCAGCAATTGCTTCATAAATCAGTCAGCTCTGAGGATAACTGATGGTTGGTGTTAGCGTTGTGGGGGGGGGGGTTAGGGCTTTGAGTTTGTTAAAGTCTGTGTAAATGGGTGGTGGAAGCATTGGGACTGGTGATGCTGGTTGTCCAAAAACGTAGCTGTGCCTTGGTCCTGGAAGGGCCGGTGAGTGCAAGAATCAAGGAGTGGGGTTGGTGGTGCAGGAAGGGGCACAGACGCTCCAGCAGTGATTCAGGGAGCGCTGCCGTGAGAAATCACTCTGTAACTTTGGGAGTTCATCCTGAGCTGCTTCCCCGTGCAGCAGGGAGCCAGGGACTCCTCAGTTCATCTGTCAAAGCACTTGCAATGCAAAGCAGGTGAAGCACTGGAAGAATACCAAGTAGTGAGAGATCGTTTCTCTGGTGTGTGCAGATGCTTTGTGTGCAGCCGGTGGGGACGGGATGGAGCTTATCTTGGTTATTACTTCTGTGCTGACCTTCCTGAGGAAGGCACTTGATTTAGTGAGGTTTAAAACAACATCCTTAGACTTCAGTGGTGTGAGAAGGGTCATCTGAAAACAACCTGGTGTTGAATTAACCCCCAGTGGGGTTGTCCCCTTTGAATCAATGATTTCCACACACCAGGAGCTCCCTGTGCCAGACCCAATTGTGGAGTAAGACCCTTTGTAACACCGGAGCAACCACAGAGGAGGAGGCAGAGCAGTAGGACTGCTTTGATCTTCAGCTTAAGCCAGTGCAGGTTACAACCCGTGTCCATGTTTGTAACACCCAGCATCACATGGAAAGGCAAGTGATGCCCTTTATCTAATTGTCCTAGAAACTTCTCCATAGCTTGTTTCATCCCTTGTGAATCACATCTGAGAAGTCCCATCTCAGCAAGGTGAGCAGGTCAGTATCGAGCCCCTTGTAACCATCATTTCAGAGCATGGGGCTTTTCTGCTTGGCTCAAATGTGACTTTCTCTCTTTTATCATTCATGTCTTTGTTATTAGATACAACTGGATTGATTTGATTTTCCCATTTCATGGCTGGGTTTGATTTAAGGGCACTGTGAAGGGATGCTGAATGCATCTGCAGGACAAGAGCTCTCCCTCCACCCCTGCCCTGCTCTACTGTCCCTTCATCCCTGTTTTGTTTGCCTGGTCCTTGCTTTGAAGAGCTTAAAATCTCTGTCTTTAAGAGGCCTTGAACTGGGCAGGGCCTTACTATCTATTGTAATGCATAAAATAGAAATGTTAGGCTTTCATTTTCGGTGTTAATGCAAACAGTAATGGGGTTGCAGCAGTGAGAATGAGGGCTCCTCTCTGTTGTAACATAAGGCCCTGGAAATGGGGAGGGTTTTCTCCCCAGGAGAGCGCAGTGGCTGTGAAGCAGCAGAGCAGCAGCACTCACTCTGAAGCTAGTTTAATTAAGTGAATGCAAATGAAGCCAGAATGATCTCACTTGTGCAACTTCCTTTCATGATGCAGAATTACTTTTGGCTTCAGGTCAATGTATGTTCGTTGTGGTTACTCCCACAACCCAACGCCCATGGGAACCCAGCTCCATCCACCCTGCAGGAGCAAGTGCCATCCCTCCTGCAGTCCTAGGGTGCCTCTTTGCTGGTGACTGTTTGCTGGGCCAGCCTGTGGACCCTGCAAACAGGGATCTGTTACCAGGTCTCTACTTTGAAGGAAAACCCAAACAAGCTCCTGAGCCCAACTAAGTCTGTGGGGTTTTTTCAAGCTTAAACTAATCCTTACTAGAGCTTTATTAATGCTGAGTTCAATTAAACATATCACCCCGGTCTCTCCTGGCTGCACGCAACCTCGCCATGACCTTCTCATAGGATCATAGAATGGTTTATGTTGGAAGGGACCTCAAAGCTCATCCAGCTTCAAGCCCTGCCACGGGCAGGGACACCTTCCACTAGAGCAGGTTGCTCCAAGCCCCTGTGTCCAACCTGCCCTTGAACACTGCCAGGGATGGGGCAGCCACAGCTTATCTGGGCACCCTGTGGCAGCGCCTAATCACAGGGAAGAGCTTCTGCCTCAGAGCTCATCTCAGTCTCCCCTCTGGCAGGTTCAAGCCATTGCCCTTGTCCTGTCCCTCCATCCCTTGTCCAAAGCCCCTCTCCAGGTCTCCTGGAGCCCCTTTAGGCACTGGAGCTGCTCTAAGGTGTCCCCTTCAGGAGTCTTCTCTTCCCTAGCTGCCCCAGCCCAGCTCTCTCAGCCTCTCTGTTCACCTTCGTGGCCTCCTCTGGCCTCGCTCCAGCAGCTCCACATCCCTCTTATGTTGGGAGCCAGTTTGTGGAGCAAGGCCATGGAAGGATAATTCCCCACAGTAGATGCTGAGCACTGATGGAGCATCCCAATAGGGATGTTTGCAGGAATCCTGGGTCCGCTCCATCCCTTTTCTGCACAATTCTTTTTCCCCCCTGAGATTTCCCTGTCGGAAGGGGGAGCAGAAGCAGGGCTGACATCGCCCGGTCAACATGGAATCATGAGCTTCACTTTACACCGTGGTCCAGGATGGGACAGTTTGTGTACTTGAGGGCATGTGTTGTAGTGTCTCGCTGAATCAGGGCCTATATTTGGAGATCAACTGCAAGAGGCTGCAAATAGCTTGCATGCTTTGAACAAGGGCTTGGACAAGGCGCTCTTCTCCTTGGGTGACCCTGGCGCTGGTCTGTCTCCCAGGTCCTGCTGCTGGACGGGGTTCAAGGAAGAGTTCTCTTTCCAAAATAAAGTCTGTGCCAGGTTCCAGTACAAGAGCAGAGCATCGTGCTCACGGAGCGGGAGGAAATCTCATCTCGCAGGGCAGTGTGTGCTCATTCCCTGCATGGTTTTGAGAGAGTGGTTTCCAGGCAGAGCTGAAAGGGTTTATGGGAATCATCTTCAGACAGGGGGAGAAGAAAGCCTGTGAGCTGACCAGAGCAGCTGCTTCCAAAGTCCAGTTCGTCATCACAGGCTGTCTTAGAAGGGATGGACCGAGTAGATCTTTGAGGGCATCTCTGCGTCTGTAGCCCTGTTTTGCTTCCACTGGCTTTGGGTCATAATTGTGCCTTTTCCTTTTCCTTTAAAACAGGTTTCATTTTTAACAGAAATCCTGTGGAAGGATTGGACTAGATGCTAATTGTAGGTCCTTTTCCAACTGAAAATATTCTATTCTAAAGGAAGGGGGAGCTTTGCCCTAAGGCAGTGACCAGCAGCAACCGTTGCACTGCAGTTTGACAGAGCATTGCCAAGTGAAAGAGAGGATTTAGTTTCTGGAAAAGGAACCCAAAGACAGAGAATCCTTCGTGTCCTCTGGGCAAAAAGCATACAAATGCTCTAAAGTGAATGCCCAACAGTGGCAAGCTCCAGCCATGCTCATGGGTTGGTTACGTTCAGCATGTCATGAAGACAACGTGATTACTCAGTGGAGGCGGCTCCCTACCCAGCCTGACAGAAGGTGCTGATGTGCATTATTACATTGCCTTTATTTCTGCTTTTCTTTTGCAATGATCATTTTTAATCCTGATGAATAATTCTCTGCTGTAAGTGCACAGTCATCGTGGGGGGGAACGCTCATCAAGCCGTCTCTGCCGTGAACACTCTGTGCTTTTCCTTTCCCCATAAACCCTCTCACAGGCTGACACCCGCTATTGTGCTGATGCTCTTTTTGCTCCATCAAACCTCTCTGCAGTTATTCCATCTACTCCCGTTCTTCAGTTAGTTACAAAAGGCACTGACTCAAGTCTTTCAGAGTTGTCATTTCAAACATGGATTCAGAATAAGAACCATAAAACGAGCCGGTTTTGGGAGAAGGCGAGAGAAGCCAGAAAGCACTAAATAAAGCACTAAACAGGATGGAGGTGAGCACAAGTTTTTAGCAGAGGAGCAGATCAGGACATTTATCATCCCTTTGGTCCCTGTTTTCCAGCATGGTCCTTTCCAACCCTAACTGTTCTATGAAGTGCTATGGTATGGAATAGCCCTTTGGCCAGTTTGGGTCAGGTGTCCTGTCTCTGCTTCCTCCCGGCTTCCCCTCCTCCCTGGCAGAGCATGAGACTGAGAAAGTCCTTGGTCAGAGTAAACATCACTGAGCAACAACTAAAACCATCGGTGTTATCAGCGTTGTTCCCAGGCTGAAAGTCAAAACCACAGCACTGCACCAGCTACTAAGAGGGAGAAAAATGACTGCTGGAGCTGAACCCAGGACATCTGTGATTCCGTGTTCGATGCATAGAGACCCTTGAGCAGTGTTTGGGAGGAGTTGGTGTTGACAGCCTGTGCCGCAGTCCGGCCAGATGAGCAGTGCTCTTGATCAATAACAGAATGACTGTGAAGATCACAGAATCATAGAGTATTTAGGGTTGGAAAGGACTTTAAGATCATGTAGATGATGAGGAGCTGGGATCCACGGCGAGGTCCCCGGGGAGCAGCAGGTCGGGTTCTTGCTGGGTGCTGACTCCAGAGGGTGCGTGGAGCAGAGCGTGGTGGCAGCCTGCCCGCTGCTGCCAGCCCGTCATCTGCAGCATCTGCCGGCTTATCTCCGGGTGACATGTAATGTGCTGTTTACCATCTGTAAAGCATTAAATGACCCAGTCCCTATTTAAATCAGAGACTCTCTTGACAACTGCTGTCTGCAGCGAGGCTTTGGCTGTCTCCCCTTGGGGGAGGCTGGAGGAGATCCGCTGGTGAAAATGGAGGAGGCATTCTTCAAACCAGAATAGCTCCATGTCAGGTAATGTTTAAAACTCCCAATGCAGGTTGTCCACTGGAAATCCCAGGTTTCATTTTAATGAAACCTTCAGAACACATTTCACTCTGTGGAACCATCTGGAGCGAGCAGAGGAGTATTCTGAATGCCAGGGAATGGGATTTGTTTGAAGACACACAGACTGAAGGTCGGCTGCTGGCCACAGCTGGGAGAAGGTAAGGTCTCTGTGTTGCTTGGCTTATGTCTATATAGACATATGCATGTTTGTTTTCAGACTTGGCAGTTTCTGATATCATAACTAGAAGGATGAATGAACTACCAAGTCTTTGGGTGGCTTCACTCAGCCTCTTCTTACAGCTCCTTCATGGCAGGGGGTTGGAACTGGATGAGCTTTAAGGTCCCTTCCAACCCAAACCAGCCTGTGATCTGTAATGTACTGACCCATGCCACCCTAGTGCAGCTGGGCTAGATGATGGTCGTAGCTCCCTTCCAACTGTTCTGTTCCATCCTGACATCAAGGCTTTACTGGGACACCAAATGAGCATCGCATGAGATGCAGTGTTCATTTGGCATCTTGGAAAGGTCTGTACCAGCCCCGTGGGCTCCAGGGAGCTCCAGTCATGTGCCTGGTGGAAGAGAAAGGACAGAGCCTTATGGATATACCACGTGCAGCAGGAGCAGGGCCCGGGAAGCAGCTAAAGCAAAGGACAGAGAGACCTTCAAGCAGGTGAAACGCTCATGGTTGCTACTGGCAACATCTCGTGTCTGAGGAGACGTGGGAAGCTGGGGAGGAGGCTGCTCCATCCATCTAACGCTCCCATAGGATGCGAGCGCGTCTACCACCCGTCTTCAGCTGAGCTCATTATAGAACCTGCACCAGCTACTGATCATACGTTTTCTATTTCAACCCTTTGGAGATAAAAGCCTTTTTCAGCCCAAAGTGAACCTTTCCTGCCACATTTTCAGGTTAAGCAACAATTCTCACCCTTTATGAACATAACCATAACGCACATGTTCCCTCTTTTAAAGCAGTTCTCTCTCATCTTGGAAAGCTTCCCCATCCCTTTCCTTTTCCAGAGCAAAATCATTAAAAGCAGAGATTAATTTGCATCCTAATGTGGCTATTTTCTTTAATGTTAACTGAAATAAACGGCACAGAGGATTTTACATTGAGAATATCATAACACATGGTTTTGGTATGGGGTTTTCCCCCCCCAGAACAAGATAGACGTTACAGTAACAGCCTTTCTATATTGTAATGGGTTTGGTCAGCTTCCCATGTGCTGGAGTGGTGCCACCCTCCTGGATAGAGCTCTGTGTAAGGTGGAGGGTCCTCTTTAATACACTGCTGTAGTGCATCACTGTCGTGCATCTCCCTGCCAGGCTTTCCCCAGCCCCAGAAAAGGGATAATGATGCTGTGCCGTGCATAAGGGTTGATATATTGATACAGGTTCAGGTTAAAAGGTGTTGTGTGGGTCTGATCTGTGCTATTGGAGGTCAGAAGTTACAGGATGAGGATGGGGTAATAGTACTTAAACTAATAATGGTGTATTCCTGTCAAATCCAGTTGTTTCCTGGAGGAACAGTGAGTAGTTGTAGTGTAATGGCCATGGAAGTCAAGCACAAGGCCTGCCAACCCTGTCTGACCCACAGGGCATGCATTAGCCCTAATGCTTTCTCTCCTTCTGTTGGCAGAACAGTTTACAGTAAGCTCTGCAATGCATAAATATTAAAACATATAATGATGATTCCCTGCAAATTGCTACATGTGCAGCAGTGGCGCAGCACAACGTGCAGCCAAATCCACACCATGTAGCCCCGGGGCTGTTTGTCCCATGTAACCCGTGTACTGTGCTTCTGTGGCAGCTCTGCTCTGGGGCCAGGCTGAGAGAGCTGGGCTGGGGCAGCTGGAGAAGAGAAGGCTCCTCAAGGGGACACCTTAGAGCAGCTCCAGGAGACCTGGAGAGGGGCTTTGGACAAGGGATGTAGGGACAGGACAAGGGGAATGGCTTGAACCTGCCAGAGGGGAGACTGAGATGAGCTCTGAGGCAGAAGCTCTGCCCTGTGAAGGTGCTGAGGCGCTGGCACAGGGTGCCCAGA
>NW_009940695.1:29781-32672 GCF_000696875.1 Nestor notabilis
GCCCCCATCCGTGGCAGTGTTCAAGGCCAGGTTGGACACAGGGGCTTGGAGCAACCTGCTCTAGTGGAAGGTGTCCCTGCCCGTGGCAGGGGTTGGAACTGGATGAGATTTAAGCTCCCTTCCAACCCAAACCAGGCTGGGATTCCATGAAGTAACTGAGTGCACTCTCTTCTCTCATTGCTCTATGGCAGGTATCTGCCTGTTCCACACCCAGGTCAGGCCGCACAGTTACACACGGGCACTAGATGCTAAATGTGCCGGGTGCTGTGTGTGCACCCAGTGCACCTGAGGGTGAACATCCTGCTCACGTTAAGTGTCTCCATCTCTGCCTTTATCCTCTGAATGAACCAGCAGCCCTGGCACAGCAGCACGGCTGGTGCTCGGTGCCTGTGCTGGAACACGCTGCCCATCGCCTCGCTGAATGCACTGCATTATTCATCAGAGACATCAAAATCTGGAGTAGCCACTGTTGGTCCCATTTAAACTCTCAGCTCCTGCAGCACTGAAAGGAGCAGTCACTTCCTGTCTCCTCTTTTAGGGTAGAGCCAATTTGCCGGGATGCTTATTTCCCAGGAAGCTCCATCGGGCTCCTCAGCGCCGGGATGATTTATTTATAGGAATGGCCTTAGAGCCGCTTTGAAGCTCTCCTGCTGCCACTTGTGCTCGGCATACTGTCTGCGACAAGAAAGTCTCTCTATTTCTAATTCCCTTTCCACTGGCAACAAGGTTTTGCATCTGTCTTATGGTTTGTTACTCTGGAGTGAACCACTGGCCAGACTCACAGCTCGGACACCTCTGTGGTCACTCACACTTCTTGCTTGCTTTCCATGCCCATGTTTCCATGTTCCCTCTCTGGATGCAAAGCCCAGCGCTGCCGATCTACTGCACTGAGCAGCATTGCTGAGTTGTCCTCCATCGGCACCACAGCATCCCAACAACCTCCAAAAGATGCAGAGTTTCTCTTCCCTTGAGCTGCTCCCGCGTGTGTTTCATGGAATCAGATTGGTTTGTGTTGGAAGGGACCTTAAAGCTCATCCAGCTTCAACTGTGCCATGGGCAGGGACACCTCCCACTGGAGCAGGTTGCTTCAAGCCCCATCTTGGCCTGAACACTGCCAGGGAATTCCAGGGATGGGGTTTGAAGGAATATTAATGCAAATGTCCCCAGGGACTCAGAGCATCACCCAAACCTGCGGTGCCTGCTCTGGCTGTGACGGTGCAGGTACACAAAGTGCAGTTGCATGACTGATGTGCTCGGCCTCCCAAACCTCCAGGGGTGTTCGTGATGAGCAGGAGCCCTGTGCTTATCTGGGCAGCGTGACTGTCCTTTTGTGTGTGCTGTTTATAAACAGCCCGGCTGGGCTGGCCCAGAAGGGTTTTGTCTCTACCCCTGGGGCGCTGGTCTGCGAAAGCTTTAAATAGCTCTTGACAATGATTTTAGGATGTTGAACAGGAAAAGAGCCAGTAAATGTCTTTGGAAAAAGTCTGATTGATGCAGCGGGAGAGAGGCAGGAGCTGGGTGAGGGAGGTGTGGATGCAGCGGGATGCTCGGCTCCCCGTGCGCGATGGGATGTGCAGTTCAGTGATGTTTCTGACCACTGCTGTGTATTCAGTGGAGACAAACTTAAGGGTGATTCTTCTGCTGAAGCTATTCATGGAATTCCAGCCTGGTTTGTGTTGGAAGGGACCTTAAAGCTCGTCCAGCTCCAACCCCTGCCACGGGCAGGGACACCTTCCACTAGAGCAGGTTGCTCCAAGCCCCTGTGTCCAACCTGGCCTTGAACACTGCCAGGGATGGGGCAGCCACAGCTTCTCTGGGCACCCTGTGCCAGCGCCTCAGCACCCTCACAGGGAAGAGCTTCTGCCTCAGAGCTCATCTCAGTCTCCCCTCTGGCAGGTTCAAGCCATTCCCCTTGTCCTGTCCCTACATCCCTTGTCCAAAGCCCGTCTCCAGGTTTCCTGGAGCCCCCTTTAGGTACTGGAAGGGGATCTCTGTTAGTGAACCATAGATCCCCTTTATGTGGGTAAGAACAGAGAGAAATAAACTCTCCTAAAGCTCCCCACCGAGTCACTGCCAGGGCAGTGATTACAATTTGGCAGCCAATGCCCACCTCTTTATCAGGGATCTCAGCAGTATTGAATGTCCCCAGGCATCTGACAGACATGTCACAGTGTCTCTTGAGACCCTGCACCAACATCTCCATCCGGACTGTCTCCCAAATGCCATGGGCAGCTGCCCAAACATTCCTTGCCCCATGCCTGCCTGGCCAGAGACCCAGCCCAGTGCTGCTGCAGCAGAGAAATGTAGCAGAAAATGCTAAATCCCTCACAGAAGGGTGGGAGAGTCAAGTAGATCGAGCACCAGGCAGGAGCCTGGGGATCCCATCGGTTCCACGAGGAAATAAATACCGTCCTGCCTGGCACAGCCAACCTCTGAAAACACGGCTGGGAAAGGGTTGATCTCTGCAAGGCAAAAACCTTAAAAATGTTCCACAAAATAACTGTTTTATTCATAGGGGATGAGAGAGGGATGGCTGAGGGAGAGCCCCCAACACAAGGAGGACATGGAGCTGCTGGAGCGAGGCCAGAGGAGGCCACAAGGATGATCAGGGGCTGCAGCAACTCTGCTCTGGAGCCAGGCTGAGAAAGTTGGGGCTCTTCAGCCTGGAGAAGAGAAGCTGCGTGGAGACCTCAGAGCAGCTTCCAGTGTCTGAAGGGGGCTACAAGGATGCTGGAGAGGGACCTTCATCAGGGACTATAGGGACAGTACAAGGGGTGATGGGTTTCAATTTAAACAGAGGAGATTTAGGTTTGATATAAGGCAGAAGCTCTTCCCTGTGAGGGTGCTGAGGCGCTGGCACAGGGTGCCCAGAGAAACTGTGGCTGGCCCCT
>NW_009940695.1:32693-43720 GCF_000696875.1 Nestor notabilis
TGCTTGTAGCAGCGTTGGCAAGTGGAATGTGTCCCTGCCCGTGGCAGGGGCTGGAGCTGGAGGAGCTTTAAGGTCCTTTCCAACACAAACCAGGCTGGGATTCTCTGATGGACAAAGTGTCTTCTAGCCAGGCCCACATTCTGTGACGGGACAGGGACTTTGCCACCTCTTGTCCCCCACCCTCCCCACTCCATTCCTGCAGGACCGTGTTGGTGCCTGAGCTGTTTAATGCTGGATAATGTGCTTTAAGTTTACCAGCCACTTGCCACCTTAGGCTCATTTTGAATGTGAGGCCTGTTGAATCATGTCCACAGGCTTCCAAGTGAAGAAAGGGTCTATCCCAGGAAGGTTCTCTGTCCTTGCTTTCAGGTACGATGTATCTTGCAGCAGAGGTTGAGGTGGTCAATGATCAATGCCAAGATGTCTCAGTCTGAAACGACAGTGATGTTCAATTTAGGTAAGGCAGGTATTGGCAGTTGGGCTGGAAACTGTCAGAAAAATGAGGTGAACTAAACAGTTAATGCCTTTTAGAGTATTGTAATGATGAAAGACTGATTGAACCTGGAAGAGATGGGACCAGGTCTTGGGTTAATTGTCTTCCGTGGAGACGGTAAAGGGCCTGGTGCCTCTCATGGGGTTGTTCAAATGGTTTATAGTAGAGCAAAGGGAGAAAAACTGCTGAGCTGTAGTTTGGGCCAGGGCTGGGAGTTATGGGACAGGCCATAGTCTGAAATCTCTCAAGCCTATGGCAAGCTGTCCTTTTACAGTATCAGACTGATGGTGGTTCCAAGCTGGGACATCGTGTGCTGTTAGAGTGGAAACTCAGTCATGCAAAACAGTTAAACTTAACAGCTGCTAAAGGGGAGCCTGTTTTGGGGATGAACACAGGGAGGCTGACCCTAAAAATCTGTTCTCTGCATGTTCTGCATGAGGGGCTGAGCAGTGCCCATTTACACAAAGCAAAAGTTAACCCCTGAGTGGAAGAAGCCCTAAATCCTGCTCTGCTCCAGGTCTGCCCAGTGCCTCTGTGTGGTTAAGGGTTAAACCCTCACACCCATCTCTTAGTGTCTCAACCACCTTTAGAATCAGGCAAATTGGACCTGGGGACCTGCCTCGGAGCCCTCCATCAGAGGACAGCTCCAGCCTGGCCCTGCTGAAGTCTGTTACTTGGGAAAACGTTCATTCCTGAAAACCTTGAAGCAAATTTTACCCCAGTTTGATCTACAGGAAACACCAAAACATCAGTTGTGGCCTTGCCCACACATGTAACTCATGGGGCAAACAAGGCAAGATCATCTCCTATCTCACTTACAGGTTGTGGTGACCTGTGATAAGGTTTGTTCTAGCACTTGGCTTTTCACACGTCATAATTCTGGGTCTCTCCTTAAAAAGCCAGGTCTGTACTTAGGATATGGCTTAAAACAGGGGCACCATCCACAAATGCTGAGGAAACCTCTCAACAAGCCTTGGTTCCCAGTGTCCACAGAGCAGATGTCTTTATAAACTCCTCATTCGTATCTTACGTGGGGTTTCCATTGGGTTCCCCACCTATGTACAGATGAGAGTTCATGTTGGAGATAAGGGTGCTGAGGCGCTGGCACAGGGTGCCCAGAGAAGCTGTGGCTGCCCCATCCCTGGCAGTGTTCAAGGCCACGTTGGACACAGGGGCTTGGAGCAACCTGCTCCAGTGGAAGGTGTCCCTGCCCGTGGCAGGGGTTGGAGCTGGATGAGCTTTAACGTCCCTTCCAACACAAACCAGGCTGGGATTCTATGAGAGGGGCATTTTCCTCTAGGAACAAACATTCATTATTTCAGCTCCTGCTCACCACAAACACCCACTATTTTTTAGCCACTCTTTCTTAATGAGTTGTGACTTTTCTGTGCCAGGCCTCCGCATTTCTTCCCCTTGTGCTGACTTTTCATGTCTACGTATGATTCATTTAATCTCTCCCAAAAGAGCCTGGGGAATTAGATTAATGAGGCAAATTAATGAACTGTTGTAGCTGTGAGACCTCATACGCTTTACTTACCAGGTACAGTATACCAAGTACAGCATCTGTACCTCAGAAAACCTGGTTAATGGACAAATCCTGCCATCCTTGGTGCTACAGGGCTGTTGCCAAGCAGGATGCTGCCTGCTGGGGCAGAGGCTGTGAGATGCCACAGGGATTTGGTGGCAGTGCCCTGGATGTCGAGGTGGTGGATGGCCATGGGGTGCTTTGCTACAGCTCAGGCATTGAGCAGCATTTGCTGCTCTGAATCTGTGCCAGGGAAATGCACTGTGTAGCTGGAGAATTATCAGAGAGCTTTGTAACTCAGCAACAATAGAGCAACGAGAGTCTGGGCCTGAGCCTGCAGCACTTGGAAGGATGCTAGACCTCACCTTCATGGGGACTAACAACGAGGTTTGTTTCTTCTCTTGTGGCTTTATCCGTCAGTCTCAAAATGAGACTTAACCTCCCATAGACTCAGTAAGGTTGAACCCTTCACCCCTTGTCCTGTCGCTACAGTCCCTGATGAAGGTCCCCCCCCGGCATCCTTGTAGCCCCCTCCAGACACTGGAAGCTGCTCTGAGGTCTCCAGCAGCTTCTCTTCTCCAGGCTGAACAACCCCAACTTTCTCATCCTGTCTCCATGTGGGAGGTGCTCCAGCCCCTGATCATCCTCGTGGCCTCCTCTGGCCTTGCTCCAACAGCTCCATGTCCTTCCTATCATCAGGTAGATCTGTGCAGAAGGAGGTCCGAGGGTCACCCTACGTTGAGCAAAAAGGGCACCCAGAGTTTGCAGGGGGTCAAAGAGCAGCAGTTGTCTGTGCTCCCAAGACCCCCAGTGCTTTGGCTGGGGTAAGGAGAAGGATGGACATAGTACAGCAACCTCTGCCTTCAGGCGCAGCGGTGGTGGGATGCTGTGTGCTCTGGACAAGCTCATGCTCTAAGATAGGGATGGAGACCATGTATCTGATATTGATCTTTGTTTAATGTAAGGTATAAAGCAATTTAAACAGCAAGCACCTGGCAATGCTCCTTGGCAGGCAGCCCATCATCCTGGGAGCATCATCTGCATTTGCTGTCTCCTGCCATTCCGAGTATCTGCCTTCCCTCTTCCAGGACCTGCCAAATCCAGGCTGGCTTTCTCTGAGCAAGTGGGGACTGGAACATCCCCTTTTCTGTAGTAACATTGCCTTTCCTGGTGATCTTTTTCCTCTGGGATGGGTGCAGAGGGGACACCAGGGGAGGCTGTGTTCTGGCAGGCAGCTGCTTTTGCTGACCAAGGCAAGGAACAGAGATAAGGGAGTGCACAAACCCAGATAAGATTCAGCTTTGACCAGTGGCTTCTTACAAAGTGTCCCTGTGTACGTCTGGGATGGTTTTTAAGACACACGGTTCTCTGAGCACAGGGACATGAGATAGAGCAGGGCTCCCGTCTGCCCCAGTCAGGATGATCTCAGCAAACTGGGAGGCCTCTGACCTTGATGGCAGCGACACTGTCATCCCGATTCACCCCATTCCCTGCTGGCACAGGGTGTGGAAGTACACTCCTCAGAACCCTGGAGATCAGAGAATCACAGGATCAGCCAGCTCAGAAAAGACCTTTAAGCTCATCAAGTCCAACCATTCCCAGCAGTGCCAAGGCCACCACTAACCCCTGGCACTGAGGCCTCGTCTACCCAGGCTGTGAACACTTGCAGGGACGGTGACTCCAGCCCTGCCCTGGGCAGCCTGTTCCAATGCCTGAGCACCCTCTGGGCAAGGAATTGTTCCTCAGCTCCAGCTCAACCTGCCCTGACTACTCCTTGTCTCGGTGCTGGTGGTCACACAGGCTGGGAAGCAGTGGTCCTGGCTGCGGTTTAGTCAAACCCTAAAGCTTCACCCATCAGAGTTGGAGACAGAAACACTTGTCTCACCAGGGAGAGGTATTTCTGAGTATCCTCTAATCTGGGGAGATCCCTGTTAGATCCCTATAGGGAGAAGCCTAATGGAGCCAAACACTTAAGAGCATCCTGAGAAGGGAGCAGGCTGGATCGCTCCTGGCGCTGCAGCAGGTTCAGCACTGGGTGCATTCCCGAGTTCCTTTCCGAGTGGAATTTTCTAGCTGTTGCTGGGGGCTTGGCCATGTGTTTGGCCTGCCTGGAGGAGCAGCAGGGCACTGATTAATTAATGATCACAGGAATGACTCACTTTCCTTGTGCCCTCCTGTGGCACCTTCTTTGTCACAGCAGGAAGCAGGAGCACAGATCCGGTTCCTGGCCTGGCTCCTAGGAAAGGAGCCCAGCAAAATATGAACATAGCGACCATGCAGCATTTGCCACTTGCCCAGTGAGCTTGCTCCATCAATATCAATGAATTCTCCATTCCTTGTTCCTGAGGAAAGCTGGGAACACTGAGAGTTTAATAGCATTGGGATGGATGCTGTCTGCTTGAATGAAGAAGGCAATAGCTCCGATATTAGTGTGACTTCCCAAACTAAAATGGAGAAGCTGCTTACCCTGCTACCCAGCCTGCTCCTAGGGCAGGCTCCTACATCACCTCTGTCTCCCCAAAATGCAAAGACTTGTAGAAGCTCCATCACTTGTATAAAGGCTGCTGTAGCCTGTGTGCTCGCATGGGAAATCACTAAAGGTGGGAAATCTCTCCCCATATAGTATAGTGAGAACACAGATCCTGTTTAGGACAAAATGAAGTTAATCCAGTTTTAACCACCTAGTCTGGAACAGGAAAAAGTTGAGGTTCATAGAACCCCAGAGTGGTTTGGGTTGAAGGGAGCTTAAAGCTCATCCATCTCCAACCCCTGCCACGGGCAGGGACCCCTTCCACTAGAGCAGGTTGCTCCAAGCCCCTGTGTCCAACCTGGCCTTGAACACTGCCAGGGATGGGGCAGCCACAGCTTCTCTGGGCACCCTGTGCCAGCGCCTCAGCACCCTCACAGGGAAGAGCTTCTGCCTCAGAGCTCATCTCAATGTCCCCTCTGGCAGGTTCAAGCCATTCCCCTTGTCCTGTCCCTCCATCCCTTGTCCAAAGCCCCTCTCCAGGTCTCCTGGAGCCCCTTTAGGCCCTGGAGCTGCTCTAAGGTGTCCCCTTGAGGAGCCTTCTCTTCTCCAGCTGCCCCAGCCCAGCTCTCTCAGCCTGGCTCCAGAGCAGAGCTGCTCCAGCCCTCGCAGCAGCTCCGGGGCCTCCTCTGGCCTCGCTCCAGCAGCTCCACGTCCCTCTTGTGCTGTTCCCCAGAGCTGGATCAGGGCTGCAGGGGGGGCTCCCCAGAGCACAGCATAGGAGTGGGATCCCCTCCCTGACCTGCTGCTCACGCTCTGGGGGTGCACCCAGGTTGCCCTTGCAAGGATCATCCTGGCTAATGTGAACTCCTGTGCACGGTGGGTGCAGTGGAGAAGGGATGCTGGAGCGGAGACGCAGGAACATCACTGTTGAGGGGTAAATTGCGGTTGTGAGTGGGCAACAAGCCATTCGTTGTGGGCAGATTCCCTTCCCTCTGAGCTCACCTCAGCTGACAGTCATCAGACACGGCTGAATTCTCCCTTACCCACACAAGGCTTGGTCATATCCTCTTATGACAGCTTAAGAGTCTGTTATTACTGATTACTACCAGACTGACACGGGATCGCAGGCGCTGTCCTTGCCACCCTGCCTGCGGCTGGGAGCGCAGGGTTCAGGAGCCATCGCTGCCATTAGAAATCCTATGGGAAAAAAAGGCTGCTGGGCCCTAAACCCACAGCCACCATCGTCACTGTGCCAAATTCACCCCTGTCCCAAAACACATCCCTGGCAGCGCTCTAAGTGAGGTTGGATGGGGCTTGGAGCGACCTGCTCTAGTGGAAGGTGTCCCTGCCCGTGGCAGGGGTTGGGACTGGAGGAGCTTTAGGGTCCCTTCCAACACAAACCATTCCAGGATTCTATTCTATGATTCTAAAATAAAACATCTATATATTTTCAAGGTTTTTAATTTATTTTCTTAACCAAAGGGGAAGATCTCCATGTAACTGAGCACTGAAAACAGGCTGAGGAGTGGGTGACCGAGCCCCTCAGAGTCCCACTGTACGTTTCTTTTCCATGCCACACTGTGCAAATGTAAGATCAAACATCACACAGCTGGTTTTGGTGCCTGGCCAGGCAAAGGTTAGAAAATAACTCCTTTTTTATAGACATCTTTATCCATTTAGTGTGTATCAGTTTAGCCAAGAAGGATGTGAGTGCTGAGGAGAAACTGATGTCCAGCAGAAGGAAAAACCCTACCATATACTCTCTTATTTTCCTAAGGATATTGTTGAGAAACTGCAGATGAACTGGAACCAGGTAACACAAGACAGATCTCAGCAAACACACCGAGGTGAAAGCCAACCTGGCTGTTTACTTTCCTCCTGCTTACATTTGCCATCTGTAGCTAGGAATGGAGCTTCAGTCCCCTCTTTGTTTAATGAGTATCTCAGGACGCAGAAGCCTGTGTTCTGCCGATTCATAGTATAAACAGGCAAGATATTTCCTGGGGTTCATTTGTAAAGAGCAGCTGCTCTCGAAGATGCTGTAGGTGCCTTTCCCTCAAACTAATCTGATCAAGACTTAAAAACACCCTGTGCAGAATAAATACTCACCAGTTCCAGCAGGTCCTGCAGCTGCTCCGTGAGGAAGGCTTCAGTTATGAAGAATGGGAAATTGCTGCTCCACAAGAAGATGTGAGCCAAATCTCTGCTCTGGCGTGGGAAGTGTTGTCACGGTGATGGAGTAAAACAGAGCACCCAAGGAAATGGGTACCACAAGGAAGGGTAATTAGTGAGTGGCAGGTCAAAATCGTTTCCCTGTAAGTGGTTAGTACTAACTCTTCAGGACAGTTACACAGGATCAGGACTGACCTTTTAGACATATTCTATGTAAGGAGAGGGAAAGAATGCACCTAAATAGGATAATATCTTTCTTTAACTTTCTTGTACCAGTTTTTTGTCTTCATCTCCTTTTAGTCATCATTTTTGTGGCAACATGGTCTAGTGTGAGGTGTCCCTGCCCATGGCAGGGGTTGGAACTGGATGATGTTAATGTCCTTTCCAGCCCAAACCATTCTATGATTCTATGAATGCTTCAATTTGTCCAGGTTTCCATCCACACCAGGCAGCCGCCGTTGTCTTTTCCACTTTAAATCTAGACAGTGTTTTTAGAGACCATTTATTTAAAACAGCATTTAAATTGAAGGTGGCTGCATTACATGTAACCCCTGAGATAGACAGATAGCTGTGTGGAGTGCTGCATAAATTACAGCTTCTTCTACCCACCATTTAATGTAAGTAAGATGGAAAGGAAAATAGCATGTGGATGATGGAAGGCAAAAGCATTTTGCAAAACTCAAGGTCTTCATGCTTCTAATAAACAATTTCTTGTCTCTGCTGGGGGTGACCTTGGACAAAGCAGCTTGCCTGTGTGTCTCAAAACATCAGGACCAAATTAGGTCTTCATAATGTGTCTCTAGTCTGAACTAGACTGTTTGTATTCCCCCGAGGGGTCAGCGTGCCTGGGATGTAACTTGTTTAGCCTAGTTTAGATGCAGTGAAATGCACTGAGATGTTTGCAGCCTGGTGAGCTGCATATGGAGCTTTCTCCGTGCATTTAGAAGACAGGACACCTCGGAGGTAGATGGCTGTTGGAGAGAGATGGCTGATAAGCAAAATACTTCCTTCTACACGGGCAATGTTGCTCGTTCGACAGCTTCCTGAAATGCAGATGTGGTGGTAAATGGCAGTTTCTTGCAGCCAAACTGCTTTGCACAAGCTAATGAGTTTCAGCACGTTTCTGAGCTGCACTAACAAGTGCTACCAGGCTGCCCATGGGCAGGAGGTAAAACACTGGCACAGGCTGCACCGTCCCTGCAGACACTCAAGGCCAGGTTGGACACAGGGGCTTGGAGCAACCTGCTCTAGTGGAAGGTGTCCCTGCCCGTGGCAGAGGTTGGAGCTGGAGGAGCTTTAAGGTCCCTTCCAGCCCAAATCATGCCGTGATTCTATGATGAGGCATCCCCAGCACTTCAGAGTCCACCTCTGAACCAGCCATTGGCTGGGACACTGGAGACCTTAGGAGATCATACAGAGCTTTCGAGAGCAAGTTTCAGGCTTCCTGACAAGTTACTAAAGCCCCAAATTCTGTGATAATTAAGTTTTTTGATTTAAATAACACTGTTCTTTTTTAGGGGCAAGTTTTCAGTATTTTTTTCTTTTGTAGAATGAAGTATTTTGAAATTCAATTTGAAATTCAAATTGAATTTGAAAATTCAAGCAGAAAAGCCATAATGGCCTTTAATCAGTTCTAGTTATCAACTTGTCTGATAAATATCAAGTAAATCATGATTTTTGGCACAGGCCTTCCAGTATTTGGCTAAAAGAAAAAGAAGACAACGCTTTTCTTGCTGTTCTAGGTTAATGGTTTGTGGTTCTTGTTTAGAATCTCTTTTATTTCATGCAGCCTCAGCAGACTTGGGGCTTCATGATCTCTAGTCACATTATCTCTCAACGAAAACCAACTGAATTAAACTTCGTTCAGGTTTACAACATTGAGAAGAGGCAGTGTACATGTTTTGGAGAAAACTAGTGCAAACCTAGACTACATAGTAGAACAAGATTAGATTTCAGTGTCAGCCAGATGCTTGGAACAGGCCTCACAGAAGCCCTGGAAGGACTCTCCATCCTTGGAAGGTCCCAGAGTCAACTGTACAAGGCCCTGAGCAACATTATATGACTTCCAAGCTGGATCTGACTTTAAAGTTGTTGCTGCTATGAGGAGGGGATGAAGCAGAAAACCTATGGAGGTCCTTCCCTACCCAGTCATTCCATGATTCCATTAGCTAAACACAGCATATCTACCCAAAATGTAACCCAGGACACAGCTGCTAACATCCCCTATTTTCCCTGGCATGTTTTAGGACAACTGTAATTACTACTAGACGTAAGGACCTCATCTTGAGGTCCTGGTGAGAGCAAAGCTACTCATTCCTCTGCACTAAGCTGCCATACTGGTCCAGCACTGGCACTAAAAGAGATGTCTTCTGCACTGTGGAACTGGCAGTTAAAAACATTGGGGAAAAAAACCCATTTTATCATTCTTGTGAATATCTGAAATATATATTTTAAATAATGAGGTTTAGGAACCAATATTTATGGTTCTTTTAATGTCTAGATTCAGAACCTTCAAATTGCACCGAGGTTTTGGGTAGCCTGTATTTTCTGCTCCTCTTCACCTCCTTGAGGATTATAATCTGCTTTGAAACGAAAACCTCAGAGTCTTAGTGAGGTCCAGGACAGAAAGCAATATTCCAAGAAAAACATTAAAATCCTGAGAGCTGACAGAGCTGTGATTTAACAGTGTTGAACTGAGACAATCTAACAGGACCATATGCTGAGGCTGTCAACAGCTCTAAAGGGAAGTCAAAGTCCAAGGGACTTTTCTCAGGGGGTTATCAAACTTAACCAAGATGAAGCTATTTTCACTGGGAGCCATACACCACTGAGAATTTATCTGGAATATTCTCTGATGTGGGAGGAAGAGAGCCAAGAAATGGATGTGGATCAGCTCTGGAGATGTGTGCTTGGAGGGAAGACCAGCTCCATTTGACCTCTTCGCTGCGTGCCTGAGAACAACGTGAAGCCTCCCCAAGGCTGAGCTATCAGGGCAAGAAGTATACTTGGGATAAGAGAGTGGCAAATTCAAAGCCAGGATGGCAAGATAAGAGGAACAGCTCCAAAATGAAATGGCAGAGCTTCTCTTGCTTCTGTGGAGCGGTAGGAAAGCACTAATTCAAAGGGAGTTTTGCTCCATTTGAGAAATAAGCTTCCTAATCTGATGCAAGTGATCAGCCCCCTTGATCTGAACAGCCTTCTTCTGCTTCTGACACGTGTAGCCTGGGTTCTGTCTACCTCAGTCGTGTAGTAAATACTACTAATATACTCAGTGGAATGGGATTTTTCTACACTGATCAAATCTGGCTTGTGGGCAAAGGTCCAGATCCGAAATTTCTCACTGGGTTTTGGGTGTTTGCCCAGGGCCCTTGGTAGTAGCAGCTAAATCACAGAACCACAGAATCCCATAGGTTGAAAGGGACCTCAAGGATCATCTGATCCAATCTTCCTAGGCAAAGCATGACCTACACTAGATGTCCCAGCACCCTGTCCAGCCAAATCTTAGCAGTGTCCCACGTTGTGGAATCCACCATTTCCCTGGGGAGATGATTCCAGTGGCTGGTTGTTCTCACTGGGAAAAATTGACGTGGCAGAGAGATACATGGTGGGAAGTCTTGGGAAAACTGGGCTCCATGAAACCTCTGGCATCACAAGAAGAGCAGTGCAATGCCCAGGGGAGAGCAGCATGTGAATCCCCCTGGTCAAGGATTCTGATGGTTTGTGAGACCCCACTTGCAGCACTGTGAGCAGTTCTGGTGTCCTCAACATCAGACGGACATGGAGCTGTTGGAGCAACTCCAGAGGAGGCCACAAGGATGACCAGGGGCTGGAGCACCTCCCACATGGAGACAGGCTGAGAACATTGGGGCTGTTCAGCCTGGAGAAGAGAAGCTGCTGGAGACCTCAGAGCAGCTTCCAGTGTCTGAAGGGGGCTACAAGGATGCTGGAGAGGGACCTTCATCAGGGACAGTAACGATAGGACAAGGGGTGATGGGTTTCAATTTAAACAGAGGAGATTTAGGTTTGATATAAGGCAGAAGTTCTTCCCTGTGAGGGTGCTGAGGCGCTGGCACAGGGTGCCCAGGGAAGTGATAAATGCCCCATCCCTGGCAGTGTTCAAGGCCAGGTTGGACAGAGCCTTGGGTGGCACGGTTTAGGGTGAGGTGCCCCTGCCCATGGCAGGGGGGTGGGGCGGGGTGGATCTTAAGGTCCTTTCCAACCCAAACCATTATGATCTTACGGTCCTTTCCAACCCAAACCATTCTGTGATTCTGTGATTCTATGTTTGTAAAGGCTCAATCTCAGCAGAGGAACGTGACCTTCCTTCCCCAGACCCAGCAGCTCCACCAGTTCCCAATTGTTTCAGC
>NW_009940695.1:43751-48751 GCF_000696875.1 Nestor notabilis
AACATTTTGCATAATTCTGTAAAATTGCTTTTATTGATTAGCCTAAATTGCATTGGGCAAGCATTAAGTCAATGGTTCACCCTCCCTGCTTCTGTTTTGCCTGGCCAGTAATGAGATGTACAGACAAATGATTATACAGGGATCTGGCTGGCTTATGACATCAGTCCTGGAGACAGAGGTTTAGTCCTCTGTTAAATATACTTCTGAATTCTCTAATACTCGTTCCTTACTCTGACCTCTACGGAAGATCTGACTTGCCATAATATTTAAGCAATTCCAGCTGTACACAATACCCATATATACTTTAAATTGTCCTTTTGTGTTAGCCCCTTGTGAATTTAAACTCACCAGAGCTCAGATATAACCCTCACAAAGAGGATAACTCACATGCAGCTGAGACATGTGGTTGGAATACTGAAGCAGCATGTTCCTGAACCACACATTCTCTATTTCACAGGGTTATTTGGGAGACCACAAACATCTTTTCTATATGAAAGCAGAAATGTGTGCTGCAAGATGACTATTTATAACGCTGCTTACCTACTAGATAGCCACGTAAGAGCTCTCAATGGGTAAGAGTACTGACAACAAGCTTATGACCTCCTGCTGCTCCATAAATGCCTTGGCTTTGCTCCAGCATTGCTTTGTGCAATGGGAGGGAGACAGTGATCCTACACAATGTTCCAGTGCAAAGAGTTTATTCTGTTTCTAGCCATCATTTTAGCATAACATACAAGAAAGGGGGGCACAGCAGCTTCTGTGATGCCTGATGCAACTAAACCAGAGTTGCTCGATGTATAATTACTACATTCTTTTAAAGTTAGGAATAAAAGCCAAGAACTGTCCTTCCAGGAAAGTCACCTGCTTTGAAAATGATTTGGTTTTCTGTTTCTCTGATGTATTTGCCCCTTGTTCCATCTGTAAAAAAGGCCCAGCATCAGGAGGTCTCCTGCCAAATGGCTTTCTGTAAGATTAAAAGTAGGAATAAGATTGAAAGCTGCTTGTCATCCAGTTGTCGAATCTGCCTATTTGTGATGAGAAATGCTGGGAGAAGGTATAGATTTTATTCAGGACGTATCTCTAAAGTAAGGAGATGGTATTGAAGTAATAACAACTTATGGCCCAGGTTAGGTGTGAATTCATATAATGATCTATTCTCTTCCAAAATTTGGGATTTCCCAGAAAACCATCCTTTCCATATTTCAATTCCAGACTCGTGTGCACTACCAGCATTACACTATCCTGGAGGTTCACCATCCCGCTGAACCGGTAGTGTGGCAACTGGCACTGCTCCATGAGCTGCCCTCCCACAGAGCCTCACTCTTACCTGCTCTATTTCCTGGGTGTCAGTATGTGTTTAACCCTAAATTTGCTCATAAAAAGGGTAACTCTCAGTGAACAGGTAAGGGGAAGGCTCCTGAGGCACAGAATGAACAGATCCAGCATCCTTAAGCAGTCTGTCAGTGCATTACGTCAACTGGAAGATAGATTTTGCTCCCTCTGGCTCATCAAATAATCTGATTAGCTGGCACTGATTATGCTGGGCATGATGTGCTGAGTTCTGTAAACCCAACACAGAACATCCCTTCTCTGTTGCCTTGGACACTCCTGAAGAGCCTTCCTTACAATAAATGCCCTTTTCACTCTCTCCAACCACTAATGGCTGCTAACTGTGGCTCAGGTTTGGGATATATTAATCCCACCTGATGGTACTGCTCACCTAAAGCAGAAACACGCATAAGTTGTTGCCTCTCAGCTTCACAGCCAAGCCTAAGGCCACTGAGTTTAGTATCTATGATGTTTGGGAATGTCACCAGTGGGGCTCACAGAAGCCAGTCCTAGGAGGAGGGAGCTACCTAATCTAGGCATCAACCCAGGGCTTGTGTAATGTGGTGTTTATATTTAGCCTCAGCAGCATTGGAGGAGTCGGTGTTATGCTCACCCCATGGTTCTTTCAACACTCCTTCTGCTGGCAGGAGCATCTTCATAGCATCATAGAATCCCAGCCTGGTTTGGGTTGGAAGGACCTTAAAGCTCATCCAGCTCCAACCCCTGCCACAGGCAGGGAAACCTTCCACTAGAGCAGGTTGCTCCAAGCCCCCGTGTCCAACCTGGCCTTGAACACTGCCAGGGATGGGGCAGCCACAGCTTCTCTGGGCACCCTGTGCCAGCACCTCAGCACTCTCACAGGGAAGAGCTTCTGCCTCAGAGCTCATCTAGTTTTGGAGGGATCCCAGTGTTTGGTAGTACTTAAATCTATCATTGTTGAGGGCAAGAGAGATGCTGGCCATTGCTCAGAGGAATCCAGCCTCTTTAGGCCTCACATTTCCATACAGCAATTAGTTTATGAATTTTAGTCCATTTTTCTCATGGGCTTTTGTCTCAAGTCCTCACAAATGTCTTAGATGCCCCTAAAGGGACTCAGGCTGCTGGTTCCTTTTATAGTTGTATTGTTACTTGTCACTGTCCTCCCTCACGACCTTCTTTAAGAGCCCATTCAAAGAGCATTTTGCATTTTCCTGTTTTATTTTCCTTTCCCCTTTGTTTTGAATACTCTGTTTCACATTTGCCCTAATTCTCTCCCTCTTTTTCTCCTCTTCTTCCTCCCCCCACATTCTTTTGCTGTGACAAAGCTCCTGAAGCATGCTCAGAGCGGCGGCGGGGGGAACACCGGCTGAGAGCGGCGGCGGCAGCCACGCTGTGCTCACCATCTGGGATGGGCAGCTCCTGCAGCCTCCCCGAGCCTCCAGGTCCACAATGGACCGCAGCCACCCCATCACCTCCCAATTTCCCATTTTATTCCATGTCTGCTGCTTTTCTGTTGGCCATCCAGCACAGAATCCTTCACCTACTCAGCGTCTGCCCAACTGAGGGAAGATTCTAAGATTCCAAACCATATGGCTCACCCCTTCAGTTGGAAAGCCCCATCCTGATGGATTTACTCCTTCACCCCTTTTCCTCTGCTTGCTGTGCAACCAGAGAGAAAGCACAAAAATATGGTGATGTTGAAGCTTCCAGTACCAGTGCTCCCCACTTTTAACCTTTTTGCTATTGAAATACATTTCAAAGTGATTGAGGTGATTGGTAACAACTCAGTACATACTTCATCATATTTCTGCCAAGTTTCTCTTAGCTGTGTTTTATTTACTCCCTACCTTTCCTAGCTGTTTCCTATCTCTATACTAGAGAGCAGCCCTGAGAAGGACTTGGGGTTGTTGGCTGAGGAGAACTCCTCATGACCCGGCTTCAGTGTGTGCTGGAGCCCAGAACCCCCCTGTGTGCTGGGCTGCACCCCCAGAGCGTGAGCAGCAGCTCAGGGAGGGGATCCTGCCCCTCTGCTGTGCTCTGGGGAGCCCCCCTGCAGCCCTGATCCAGCTCTGGGGAACAGCACAAGAGGGACGTGGAGCTGCTGGAGCGAGGCCAGAGGAGGCCCCGGAGCTGCTGCGAGGGCTGGAGCAGCTCTGCTCTGGAGCCAGGCTGAGAGAGCTGGGCTGGGGCAGCTGGAGAAGAGAAGGCTCCTCAAGGGGACACCTTAGAGCAGCTCCAGTGCCTAAAGGGGCTCCAGGAGACCCGGAGAGGGGCTTCGGACAAGGGCCTGTAGGGACAGGACAAGGGGAATGGCTTTAACCTGCTAGAGGGGAGAGTGAGATGAGCTCTGAGGCAGAAGCTCTTCCACCAAACAGCCGTAGCAGGGAAGAATGGATTTGGTGGGGGCACTGCGCCTTCTCTGGCTTCATCCTCATCTGGATAGGGGGAACAGTGATCTCGCTGTAGTTGAACATTTTTATGTTTCAAAGTAAGCTGGGGAAAAAAAGCCACAAGTGTGAGATTTACTGGGTGTGAAGGCTGAGGCTGACTCAGAGAGAGGATGGAAAAATGGTAACAAATCAGTCAACCATTTAAAATATCCTGTTCTCAATAGCTTCAAAAGCTGTGCTGTCGTCGGAATTCTGTGCATTTCTATCCCTCGCCCTTTATCAGCTCTGTTGCAAATCTTCCTTCATCGTGAAAAGCCTGAAAACACTGAATAAAGCAAAGGCAAGAGCAGGATTTGAGGAGCCGGTGCGAGGAGGGAGTTCTGCATATTCAGAGTTCAGCTAGTGAAGAATAACCATCTGGTGAGCACGTACAGCTCTGCTCCTGGATGAGCCGGGGATGAATTGCCTAATGGGAGCCAGCACTCTGCCTGAGAGCGAGTAGTTACCAGGGTAAAGAGAATTACATAAGGGTAAGATCTGCACTTACACAGCACTAACTAACCAGATGTAATCTCTGCTCTCTGGGCTGAGGCAATCCTGCTGCAGCACAAGAACACTCTGTGCCAGCACCAAATAATTTGGGCTTTGTCTTTTTGCTTACCTGAAGCACAATTTTGCTTCAACAAGTCCCCCAGGTATTGTACACAACATCCAGGAACCTGCTAGTGTGAGATGTTTTGAGTCTTTCTTTCTAATTATAGCTTTTGGCACATTCTCTCGGATGTAAGCAGGGTGAATCGGAACAGACACATCAGGGAGCGTTGAGGGAAGAAACCTTTCACTAACGGTGAGCATCAGGGCGCAAGAAACAGAGCACCTTGTGAGTGTGGCACAAAGTGCTTGTGTCTAATAGGAGAAACTGGCAATTTGCAATTGTGGATTGTTCTGAAAGAGATCCTGAGTTTGTAAATCCCTTGCAGCAAAGGAAGGGAACTTCCCAGATATCTGCCTCGCTGGCTGCCAGCAGGGCTCACACCTCGCAGGCACAAAGGGTTCCTGCTTCAGGCAGCCTGTGCTTCGTCCCGGCTGCTGCATGGGTGCTGGCAACACAGCTCTGGGCTGACAAGGAGCAGGAACCAGGTGATATTTCCAAGCACAAACACAGGATAGGGGAGACTGGATGGAGCAGCCTGAGGAGAAGGGCTTGGGGGTCTTGGTCAATGAGAAGCTCGCCATGACCCGGCTTCAGTGTGTGCTGGGCTGCACCCTCAGAGCGTGAGCAGCAGGTCAGGGAAGGGGTCC
>NW_009940695.1:49139-51546 GCF_000696875.1 Nestor notabilis
CTCCCTGCCAGGTTTCAAGGCCACGTGGGACACAGGGGCTTGGAGCAACCTGCGCTAGTGGAAGGTGTCCCTGCCTGTGCAGGGGGTTGGAGCTGGATGAGCTTTAAGGTCCCTTCCAACCCAAACCAGGCTGGGATTCTATGATTCTGCAAAAACTCCAAGGCTTGTGCACGCCGCCTGCACTTCATCACATGTGTGAGTTCTGACAAGGCGATTTCCTACGAGTTCTTCCCTGAGCAGGCTCTTTCTTGTTCCAGAGGAACTGGAATGAAACCAAGTTGATCAGAGAGAGCTGGGATGGCTGAGGAAAGTGGGAAGAAAAGCAATGTTAGCAGAACAGGGATTTATGATGCTCGAGAAGAGGGGGGAACAGAAAGCTGGAAGACGTGTGCACATGGTGTTTTTAGATGTGCACGAAGGCACATGGTTGTGCCATGGGTTTATTCTGAGTTACAGAGGGCAGTTGCACACCCTCTGTGTGAAGTCACACAATCTCCAAGGCATGAGCAAACTCAGCCCTGCGCAGCAAAGTTCCCAAAATAACATATTAAGCTGTCAAATGAACATGACTGTTCCAAATTTCTTATAGGGAGACGAAATATGTCCTTAAATTGGTGGAATAAAATTGAAATTTGGGATGGAATGTAGGAAATTAGTACTTGCCAACAGAAATAGAATTATCTTTCTGACATTTGAAGAAGGAAAAGATGATCAAATAGCAAATCTGTTGAGAACTGGGTTATCAAGTCATGTAGACTTTGACTGCTCTCCAAATAAGAAGTCTGATAGCTATTAGTGCACAAATTATATGTGTAAATATCAACGTTCTAAAGCACTGAAAGGTCACTGCTGCTGTATTTTATTGTTTAAGTCTGGAACAAACAGCCCGTTTTCGAGATAAAACCAGAGTTGTGGCCTTAGGAATAACATCACCAAGGTCAAAATGTTCAGTAACTTGGAGCTGCAGCCAGGATTCACTCTGGAAACCAACAGCTCTGGTCACAGTGTTCTAATTCAATTTTGAAATGATCATTGAATCACAGACTCCCAGACTGGTTTGTGTTAGGAGGGACCTTAAAGCTCACCCAGTTCCAACCCCTGCCCCGGGCAGGGACACCTTCCACTAGAGCAGGTTGCTCCAAGCCCCTGTGTCCAACCTGGCCTTGAACACTGCCAGGGATGGGGCAGCCACGGCTTCTCTGGGCACCCTGTTATGTACGATACAAGTTTAGGTTCATTAAAGCTCTTTTCTGTGTTGTGAACATACATTACATGCTCCTAACATGCTGCAGTGCCCTGTGTTGGGTTTAAAATGTGTCCATGATCCCTAAATGGTTTTCTGACAGGTTTAGGTAATATTCTGGAAGGCTTTTAAGTGGTATTTCCCCAGAGAGTACACATTCCATGTATTTTCATATCCTTTTCTGCAGTCTAATCAATAGCAATTATTTCTGGACATTTCCCATTGCTACACAGTTGAGGCAACATTTAGGATTCTCCCAGTACTTGCTCACTTACACGACAGCTCTTCCATCACCTTTCCTTGATGCCAAGAGCAAGGGATCCATTTGGTAAATTATTTCTAACCACAGAGATTCCTTAAGAGAACTAGTATTTCTTTTACATGACTTATCCAAGTTCATCTGGATCTTACATGTGGGTGGGTGAAATAAAATACACTTGTCCCCATCTTTTCTACAGTTAAACATACATAATTATGCTTCCCAAGAGAGAATTTAGTAAATAACTCATTGGGGAGAGACAAATCACATTATCCTGCCCCCCTCAACAGTTTTTTGTGTTTACAGGGAACTAATTTAATTGCAAATGGAGACAAATTTCTCTATCAGTCTCCATAAGTAATTGCATTTTGCTTTTCCTGGCTCTGGTTCTAGTCGTTTATCTGCTGGACAAAGGCATTTTCTCTACCAAAGGCATTGCTGCTCTGCTTGAACACCTTGGGTGCTTTTTGTCTATCTGATTGAGGGAGCAGGGATGGATCCACCTGGCCAGGACAGGATGAGTTTCCCAATGCAGTACCTAGCCCGAGGCATTAGCTAACAGCGTCTCCTCTATCGCCTTGGCTGGGAACAGGGAGTGAAAGCACAGAAATAAAAAATGCTGGAACATCTGAGAAAGCCTGAAATGAAAAGTAGGAAAAGTAGGTGGGAAATCTAAAAGGCAGGTATCAAATGATGTAAGACACAGGAGAGAAGAGCAGGGAGGAGGGAATTCTGTCTGTGAGCCTAAAAGTGCAGCCTCAGTAGGATGGAGACTCACAGTTTTTGAGTGGAAAGCAAAACAAAAAGATTGCATAGTCAGTACAAGTCAATTTTGAAGTGATCATAGAAATATAGATTCCCAGACTGGTTTGTGTGGAAGGGACGTTAAAGCTCATCCAGCTCCA
>NW_009940696.1:0-253 GCF_000696875.1 Nestor notabilis
GACACTGTCCCACACAACCTTCTTGTCTCTAGATTGGAGAGACACCAGTTTGATGGATAGACCACTAAGCGGATAAAGAACTGGCTGGATGCCCACACACGAAGAGTTGTGGTCAATGGTTCAATGTCCACATGGAGAACAGTAACGAGTGTTGTTCCTGAGGGATCGGTGTTGGGACCTGTGTTGTTCAACATCTTTGTTGGTGACATGGACAATGGAATTGAGTGCGCCCTCAGCAAGTTTGCCGACGACA
>NW_009940696.1:1015-7143 GCF_000696875.1 Nestor notabilis
CATGGCAGGGGGGTTGGAACTGGATGATCTTAAGGTCCTTTCCAACCCTAACTATTCTATGATTCTATGATAAATGAGCCAGTTATGGGAGAGTCCAGAGTGATAACTGGTCCTATTTACTAAAGCTAATAGGACAGGTAATAGAAATCAAAAAAGAGCCATCTTTCTAGCAAGTAGATTAAAAGGCTTCTACCTCAGTAAGCTAAGATCACATAAGAAGACCAGATAGGATCCAAGACTGATTTTAGTGACTTCTTTTTTTTTTTTTCTTTTGATGGCCAGTTATGGGAGAGTCCAGAGTGATAACTGGTCCTATTTACTAAAGCTAATAGGACAGGTAATAGAAATCAAAAAAGAGCCATCTTTCTAGCAAGTAGATTAAAAGGCTTCTACCTCAGTAAGCTAAGATCACATAAGAAGACCAGATAGGATCCAAGACTGATTTTAGTGACTTCTTTTTTTTTTTTTCTTTTGATGATATCAACCATATATATTCATCCAAATCTTTTCATTAAAATAAACTAAGCATTTTTAATTTTTCACCTAATTTTCTGTCATGAATGGGCTTGGGTAGTTATTGGTATGAGCAGGCTAATTTTTCATGAGAGTTTTCCAGGAAACTGGATATTTTCAGTATCCTATGTAGGGATGAGATGATTCTTACTTACAGGAGAAAAAGCTTATAGAAATAGGTGCTAGGTCTGGTGGAAAACTTTATAACCTCAGAATGTGTTTGTTTTTTAGGATACTCTTCTGTAGTTCATCTCCTAACACCGTTTTGGCATTTGGCGTAGATCACCTTTGGCTCTCATGCATTTTAATGGATTTCACTCCAAGCAAACATTTCCCTTGGAATACAACTGCTAAAATGGTCCCTTTGACTGACACATTGCATCCTTTTCTCCTGGGGGCAGAGGGGGCCCTTTAACACTCATATGTAAATGCCTTCCCTCCTCATACTATAAATTTGTTTCACCATTCATACTTCTAACATATGATACATGGGTACCACCAGTAAGAGTATGTCTCTTAAAGGCCTGACATAACAAACTTACGATGTTCTGGCACATATTATTTGCAAAAATGTGTAGTATATACTCCTTATATTAGTAAGCTAAGGAGATGAGTAATCTTTCATTTGAATGATAAACTGTACAATTACACATTTAACTCTTAAATACATGCTGTGAAAATGAATTGCAGCATATACAGATAATTTAATTTACATTTGAAAATAGTTAGCACATTTGATAATAAATAGGGTTCTCAAATGTCTCAAGTACTACACTGTTTTGTATAAATAAAATGAATGACAAAAAATGTAATTATATACACTAAACATATGCTACAATGAAAGAGTGATAAGCTGTTATAATGTGTTTTTTTTAGAGGAAACTAAGTTCCTCTTTTCAGTGGAATCTTCTTTCCATATAGCTTTTATATCATTCACCTTACAGACACATAAGGATGTTTACAGACTTGAAACAGATAGACACTTAAAAAGATTAAAAAATTTCTACAGAAAAAACTTATTGAGCTTCTGACATATCACAAACTACATATACCTCTGGTCATATACATGAAAAATTCTCTTCCATTTTCCTCTCAAAAAAATCCCCATTGTATTTTTGTCTGCTCATAAAACATTCACAAAAGCAAACAGAATGTTCAGGTAGTAATATTCTATTTTATGTTTCCTCTGCTATGTAAAGAAGCTTTTTTTTATTTTGATTTATGTTTCATTGCCCCCTGCTGTTTGATAAAGTACCTTTTTTTTTTTTCTTAAAGAATCAACATTTCAGTCTACATTTTTCATTAGTGAAAAAGGAGTTGGACATGAAATCATCTCTTGTTATGGTATCAGGTTCAATATGCTTTTCATTTCCTGAAAGACTGAAGTATGCCAATAATGCAGTCAATGCAATTAAAGTATTATAGCAATGCTGCAAAATGAAAAAATGTTTTCAAGTGCCATTTCCTGTCTTAAACACAATATTGAGAAAATCTGATATTATTTTCTTATGTAATATCTCTTCCTTTTTAAGTTACTGTCTTGGGATACTGAATGTCTTATGTGAAAAAGGGGCTTTCCTTATGTCTGCAGATCTATTAGCCTCTACTCCCTGAGGAGGATGCTTGATGAAACTGTTCACATAGATCCACTCATCACCTACCTCAAGAGAGTTCTTTTGTGTTTTTCAAAATATTTACCTAAGAAAGCTGAAGACGCTAGTGGTGTTCATTTTTTTCTTCTGGAAGTTATGCAGAAATTTTGCCCAGGCTATACTTGTTTATGTGGAAAAGAATACCTACAAGACTTCTCCAGTGGTACCATGATGTTATAAACCTGGATATGGCAGATATTGACTGTGTCCACCAGAGGAAAATCTGTGTACCCTATGAATTGTTCCATTCCTTAATGATTTTCTTTCATGCTAGGGAAGCATCAGCTGTACCAGAATGCGATATTTTTGTAATGAATGAGATACATAGGCAATGACAGCCAAAACTTGGTGTAAAAAGCTTCCACAAGTCACAAAATCACATCAGTATCATCAGAATTGTGGGACTGTATTGAAAGCTGTGGGATTATTTTAAAAAATTATTTTGGAAATATTACTTGGGCTTATTTGTTTGGATTGGTTTTTTTCCCTCAAGCTTCTGTACTTCAGCTTTTCTCTGCAACAGTAATATCTAGCAGCTAGAAAGAAAAAAAAATTGTAATTTCAAATCCAAACCCACAGACATTTCATAAGACTATTGCAACCCATGCAGAAGAGCAGTGGCATTTTTACCATTAACACTACACCCAACAGGTAGATATATTTACATAAAGGGTAGCCTGAAGACAGGCTAATATCTGTTTTATCTTGGCAGATGAGCTAGCCTGAATTAAAAAAAATCTGGCATCTGGCTGTACCAGAGATAGCGTGCTTTAACTTTCTTTCATTAAGATGTCATTTCACTTCATATTTGTCAAAGGCAAGCTAAGAACATAGCCAATTAATTAGCTCAAATGATTTGGATGACTTGATCATTTGTCTGAGCCCTGAGGCTACTTAGTCAATAACCAGTTTATAATGTAGTACAGAGCTGGTATACCTGAACCAGGTCAGATGCTGTGAAGATGTGTTACATCGGTATAGATGCACAGCCCTGTACAAGCTAATTTAGAGTGTTCCCTGCTTAAGGACAGAAGTAGCTACAGATAGAGCCACAAATGATTTTTTCTGCTTCTCAGCTAACCAGAATCACAAGTGGGGTTTTTGGAACAGGTAACTGTTTCTGTTTGCCTATATCACAGAAAAGTGAGTAACTAAGTTGTTTGCACAAAGAATTACTTCAAAATTACCAAATACCAGGAAGCTTTACTTAAAAAATTAGATATTGTAGATTTTAATAAAGTTTTCAATACTGTCCCTCACCGCGCCTTTCTGGACAAGTTGTCCCGCTGGGGGATGAGCAGATTCATGGTGTGCTGGGTAAAGAACTGGCTGAAGTGCAGAACTCAAGGGTCTGTAGTGAATCGGGCTACATCTGGCTAGCAACTGGTCACCAGGGGTTTTTCTCAGGGCTCTATTCTAGGGCCCACTCTGATATTTTTATCAGTGTTCTCGCTGGAGAAGTTGAATACACCATTGGTAAGTTTGTTAATGATACTAAAAGGGGAGGTGCTGTTGACTTTCTTGAGGGAAAAGAGGCCCTGAAGAGGGATCTAGATAGTTTGGAACATTGGGATTTCATCGTTGGCATGAGATTTAACAAGAACAAATGCCTCATTCTGCATCTGGGACAGAGTAATGCCAAGCACAAGTAAAACTGGGATGTGTGGGAATGGTTCAAAGCTGTGCCAGGGGACATTCAGACTGAACTTTAGGAAGCATTTCTTTACAAAGAGGATGGTCAAACCCTGGAACAGGCTTCATAGAGAGGTGGACCTATGTCTGCCAGTGTTTAAGAGGCATTTGTCCTTAATAATTTGCTTTAATTTTTGGCCAGCCTGCGATGGTCAGGCTGTTGGACTAGGAACATACTTTTAGTGGAGTAAGTTACAAAGAAAATAACCTTTGAAGAAATATGAAGGAAGATAGTGGAAATTTGGGAAAGAAAGCAAGAAATGTGTATAGAACAAAGGCATTTACATCTTTATAAGTACAGAAAATAATTGTAACCCACAGTATAAAGCTGTAACCCTTGATAATAGTGTTATAAAGATATGAGCCCGTATTAATTTTCATACAACACAGCACAATGTGTTGGGTTGTTTGCTTGTTTTTTTATGTTTAAGTAACTTGATATTATTACCAACTCAGAGTTTATTTGCAGTCTTGTCAAAAGCTGAAGATTGTTGGTTGCAAAGCTTGAAAAGACAAATTGTCTTTGTTGTTTATATGAAACGCTTTAGCATGTTATTACAAATCAATGGTGTTACTGTTTTCCCCTTAACTTTCTGGCTGCAGCATTTATTGTTTTGACGCTTCTTGACTCTTATTTTAGAGTTCTGGAATTCATTTATGCAAGTATTTAGTGGCATAGCTATTGGCACTACAAACTTAATTCACTTGCATAAAGGCTTCTTTTTGGCTTATTTGCAATTTTCAAATGAGTATCACACTATATAGCTGAAGACAGATCCTAAGTATGCATTTCCACATTTGGGATGATTTTTTAGTCAGTTCTCTTCCTCCTTAAATTTATGACATGTTGCTCTAATTTTCCATCCTGATGAATGCCTTTTATGAAGCAACTTTAACTGAATTGCATTACCTTTTTCTTTCAATCATAGAAAGATTAATAAAAGACTCACTTTCTCTGCTTAGTCATACATTGCAAATAACCTTGAGTAATAAAAAAGAAAAATAAATTTATAGCATAACAAAATATTCTGTCTGTTAATGGAAATTCCTCCTTTGTTTTCAGAAGTGCAGTGAACACAGAATGTTTTTCTGGGATGCAGAAAAGGGAAATGATCAACAAGAGATTTCTAAGGCATAAACAAAATAAGAAAACAAACCTATTTATAAAAAAAATAATTGAATGTTATAAGTGATTAAAAAACCCTCTGAATCTTGATTTTCAATGAAATTAAGGAATTGCAAATAAAGATTTTATTTGGAACCTAGAGTTTTAGATCACTTCCTTGTGAAGAACTCTGATTTTGAAATATTCAAATTTAAACCACTTCCAGATTGTTTCTATGGTCTAGGTCTTCTCAAGCTTTGTCATGCCATATTCCCACATACACTGAAATACTATTTAGCAGTCTAATATAATCCTCGGTAAACTCATCTTCCAGGAATATGAAGCAGCCACGTTAAATTTAAGGAAGCCCAGAGTCATCACTTTTTTATGAGGTCTCTGATAAAAAACAGCTAGAAATTTGTTTCGTAAATCTTTCACAACTTTTTAGAAATATGTTTTCTGTCTGGTTTTCATCCTAGCTATTTGACAGCTTTCCTGAAGACTATTTTCTTAGGTAATGCCACAAATGTGGTAGTCTTTTTCATTTGTTTCTCTTAAGCCTCTGTGCCTCTTAATTAGTTGTCTATTTATCTTTCCAGACTAACTTTCTGCTATTGTTTCGCTCATTTTAGCTGATTGTGCAAGCATCAGAGATCAATAGCTTCAAATTTTATATAAAAACTAAATATTAGGTCAAATATGTGACAAATCTGAGGCTGAACTTTGTGGAGGCCTGGTGTCAGTTCTGCATGGCTTACAGTACCGTGAAGAGTACTGCTTAGTTTTACAGATGTAAAGAATTTTAAACAACAGTATTTCTTGATGGTAATTGCAAATTTTCCTATTCTCTAAAAAGCCAGTTGAATGAAGTAGGAAAGTTTCCTAGTTTCTATAGAAATGGAAGAAGTAATCTGTATAACTTCTGTATAGGTTTCATTTCTTTCAGCCACATTCTGCTCTCTGGCAATGCACTCGACGTTTTGTAATCCTCCCTGACAATGCCAGTTGTTCCAGTTTGTTGCTTATAGAAACAATAACAGAATCTGTTTCTAGACTGTAATTTAGCAGAATATTTCATCATCAAAATAATTGTGCAAGAATGCCCATTATGTACTTATGAGACATAAGACCATTTCACAAGGATGAGAAGAGGGCTGGAGCACCTC
>NW_009940697.1:0-8052 GCF_000696875.1 Nestor notabilis
CGGGGACGGCACCGAGGCACGATGCGGGCACCGCTGCTGCTGCCGCTGCTGCTGCTCGGTAAGTGCCCCCCGGACTCCCTCCAGCATCCCTCTTCTCTTCGCCTTCCCCTCTTTTCCCCTTTACTGCTGGGCTACTTGGAAGCAAATGGGGTAGAAAGGCGGAAAATGCCCTCAATGCACACCGACTTTGTGAATCCAGGCTTATTTACCTTCTTATTTACAAACTAAGCACATCGAACCGTCCGCAGCAGCCCAACTTGAGGCTCAAGAGCCGCAGTGCTTGTTTCTTTATGCAGCGGTACGAGCTAAACACGCCGCTTCTTCGCTCCTTCATCCGGCTTCACAAAGCCCCTGGGCAAGGGGTTTGGGCTGTTGGAGATTGATGTGCGAACTGCAGAGCCTCACACTCATCTTTTGGGGTCCCATGGAGCAAGGGGGGGACCTTCGTTTGGGTTTGGTGCGTCCGCTTTTGTATGGTCCAGCGTGCCAAGTGCTGCGTGTGTTCAATGTGAGCTCTCACGCCTGGTAGCGTGGGAAAAGAGGGGGAAAAAGCTGGTGGGAAACAGCAATTCCCTGATGGAAGTTGGTGGTAGAGTTGGAAGAAGGATAAACTTCTGGAGACCCCTCGGTGTGGGGCGGACGGGGACCCGTGCAGGATGTATCATGCCAGGGAGGTTTGGGAGTGGGACTGGAAGCAGTGCCTGGAGTCCTGTGATAGTGCTGGGGTTAAGGGAGCTGCAGGTGATGGAGTGTCTTGTTCTTTAGAGTGGTGTTTCGTTGGAGAGATGACTATAAACCTTGCCAAAAAGGAGTGGGGAAAGGGAATGCAGTGATTATTTCCAGAGTGAATAAAGGTAGGGAGGAGCAAGGTATTTCTTTTCTGTATTGGGGAAGATGAGGGAGGGGGGAAATAGAGAATAAAATAAAATGGAATAAAGTAAGATGGGGTAAAATAGGATCTATGATTCTGTGGAGTAAAATAGGATGGAGTAAAATAGAATGGAATAGAATAGGATGAAATAAAGTAGGATGGAACAGAATGGGGTGGCATAGAATAGTATGGAATACAATGGAGTGGAATAAAATTGAAGGGAATGGAATAGGATTAAATAGAATGGGATGGAATAAAATAAAATAAAATAACATGAAATGAAATAAAAATGAAATGAAATAAAAATAAAATTAAATAAAATAAATCAGAAATGAAATGAAATGAAATGAAGGTGAAATCTTGCCCCAGGTCTCATCTCCCAGCAGAGCCTCTGCTGAGCTGAACGTGCTTTTATTCAAGGTAAAGAAAAGCTGGGGGATGCTCCAGAGGTAAAAGCACAACTGGAGGCAGGGCCCTGAGGTTTTACTATGGGGCAATTCACAGAGCCTGGCTGGAATCACTGCCTGCCTGGTTTGTTCCCGCTCCTCTGATGCCGGGGCTTGGTTGAAGAGCAGGTGGGAAGCTCCCATCTCTCCCTGATGCCAACATGGGCTTTAAAAGAGAAGGTTTCTCTTCCTACTTAAACTCAAAAGCCTCAACCTCATTAGTGTTGGCATAAAGTAGGGGTTGTTAATGCAATTTTTCTTGTGCTGGCCAGAATTTAGCTGAGTTTAGCTGAGTTTGCCTTCTTCAAAATAGGCTGGAATTAGCACAAAACAGGCTGTCAGCAGGAGGGTGGTGGTGGGACCTGTTTCTGTAGCTCTCTCAAATGATCCTATTACATTTTTCTTGGAAATTATTGTATTAAATCCTTTGAAACTGAGTTTTCTGACATGTGTTGCTGCTCTGAAGTTTCAAAACAAGCTCCTTAAAGGTGCTTTTTGGTCCCTGGGTATTGGCAACAGGATTTTCTTCCTTAGGGACCAAAATAGGCATCCCTCTTTGCTGAGTGTTAGGGCTCGGAGTCCAGCAGTACTGTAAAGCTGGTATCTGCTGCAGTCATCTGAGCTACTCAAAGCCTAAAATTCACCTGATAAAATGGGGAGAAGTTGGGTTTGTAAGTGAAACTGTAAGATTTTGGATATCTTAATAGTAATTGGGTTGGAGCCCTCGTGATTTGGATGTGAAGGGGTGCGTGAGCAGGGAGTTGGGATTTCAAAGCGTAGTTTTGGGTGTCATGAGGAAGAAGGTGACAACAGAGCAGACTCAGCCCATGGTTGCTGAAGTTGGTAAAAGCAGGTATTTTGGGTACAGCTACTTCACTAAAAACACCAGCTCCCAGGTTTGTATCTGCAGAGGTTCCCCCTTTATTTCCCTGCTGTAAATCAGAATGAGATCAGGCTCAGAGAAGGCACAACCAGTGAGTACAAGATGCAGCGAACCTCACATCAGGCAAATAACATCTTTAATTTCATCCATTACAGCATGCTCACAGGACATTTGATTTTATTTATTCTTCCCCCATACTTCGTCTTCTGTCCCACAGAGGGTATTGTGGCAAAATTGCATCAGGAAGAGAAAAACGATTCCTTTTATTCTCCGAGGATTAAAAAGAGCCACAGCTCCAACCTGTCCTGGGGGCAGAAAAAGGCAGGATGGGGTTTAACCGGAGCTCAACCTTTTGCCCAGCTCAAAGCAAACAGATTGATGGATTTTAAATCCTTGTTGCCAAAACACTCCTTTTCATTCCCAAAGCTGTGCTGGCTCCGGGGTACTGGGAGTTGTGTTTGTCCAAGACATGCTGTCAAAGATGTGCATTTTTAAAACCCATTTTATCCACTGAATACTAATCTTGACAGGGCAGAGGAGGGCAATTGGGGCCATGCCTACAGGAGGAGAAAAACCATTGTCAACCAGAGGGTTTTAAAATCAGCATCGAAGCAGAGCATATCTTCTTATGGACTTGCTGTTGGAGGAACTTTGATAAGGCTTTTGCAACCTTTTCGTGAGCTGTTTTAGCAGTGCAGAGCTTTGATTTTCCCCAGTGGAGAAGCAGACAGAGTAACCATACCCCAAGGTCTGTTTAGGCGGCTTAATTAAAGAATTGTTTGTAAAGCACTTGAAGATCTGTGATGAAAGGAGCTGGAACCGTGCAATACACTGATTTAATTCCAGAGAGTTGCTTTAAAGGCTTGTGAGGAGGAGGATGGTGATCATTCATGTTGCCAGTGACGGGAGACTGGCTGGAAATACCTGCTCTCAGCATTTGCAGGGAGGCTGGGGTTGTACTTAGGTTATTACTTGCCCTGTAAATCATGCATTTTCTCTCCCCATCTGCACCTTCTGAAAGACCTGACCCTGTTGACACAAGCTCTGGGGTGTTTTGGGGCTCAGGCCAGGGGGACTGATGGAGGTTAGTTCTAGCCAGCGAAGATCCCTCAAGCTGTGCAGTATCTTCTGTGTTACTGTGGGTGTTATATCACTGTATAAGAGCCAAGAGGAGCTGCTGGGGTTTAGATGCAGGACCGCATCCATCCCACCTGCTCATGTCTTTGCCCTGTCTCTAAGGAACCACTGAAGCACCCAGAGCCATCTGATGCTCTGTGGGGCCAGGGAGGGTGGGGCGAGTGGGGCTTCATCCTTACAGAGTGATGCTCTCAGGAGGTGAGATCCTGCCACAGAACCCCAGACTGGTTTGGGTTGTAAAGGACCTTAAAGCTCACCCAGTTCCAACCCCTGCCATGGGCAGGGACACCTTCCACTAGAGCAGGTTGCTCCAAGCCCCTGTGTCCAACCTGCCCTTGAACACTGCCAGGGATGGGGCAGCCACAGCTTCTCTGGGCACCCTGTGCCAGCGCCTCAGCACCCTCACAGGGAAGAGCTTCTGCCTAATATATAACCTAAATCTACCCTCTTCCATACCATCCAGCTGAGCTGCTCCGTGCTACTAAATCCCCAAACCCGGGTGCATTCAGTAACTACACCTCCGGGTGGTCCAAGCACACAGTGAACAACGCACCCATGGGTGCACAGAAATTCCTGCTTCCCAGCTGCTGAGCTGACGGGGAATGACACATAGGCAGAAACATGCAGCTTGAGCATCCACCTCACCTTCAGTCTTGTTCCCAGCACAGTGTGACCCACAGCCAACCTCAACGAGGAATCCGGGTGGCCCGGTTGGTCCATTCCCCGTGTGCAGGCATGTGAGATCTCACAAACCGTCCGAAGCCTTTTCACATACTTCTGCCAACTTCCTTCTCGAAAGCCTGTTTACGTGCACAGCTTCTCCCATAACTGGCCAACCTCCACCTAAGGATGTTGTTTCGGAATTCTTGCAATGCCTGCCCTTTCCTTCACAGAGAGCTCACCAAACCTTACCCTTTTTTTCCTTCTAAACCATGCAGCCATCTGGCATTTGTTGTTCTCCAGCTACCTGGGCTCAGTTCACCACAAACCCCGATGCTTTGATGCATAGTCCACGTTGCAGAGAGTGGTGGTGTTGGGATTGCCAAGCAAATCCACTCTTAAACGCATTCCCCCTTGTCCTATCACTACAATCCCTGATGAAGAGGCTTGCAGCTCGTGAGACAACCAGGCTTGAGACTCCTTCTGCACAAGGGTCTTGCAGGTCCTACTGCACAGTGGGGTTTGGGGATATATGACCCATCTCTCCCAAAACCTTTTCCATGTGCCACTGGGGCTTAACCTTAAAAAAAGCCCCATCTCTCTCCCCAGACTACCTGGTGTGATGGTATCCAACACCGTGGGGTGAGGTGCTTTCTCCTGTTGCTTCTTTGTTAACTGTGAGGGATGGGGACAGTTCATCTGAGCTTTGCCAGGTTTCAACAGTTCTAATTGCATGTTTGTGTGTTGTAGGCTGGGCTGAAGCCTTGTGGTGTTTTGCTCAGGAGGTCCTTGAGGAATATGTAGTTCCAATTAAAGCAGAGTGGAGGCAGGAGGGATGTACTATGCCCATGCCATGGCTCTGGTTTCAAGGTGTCTAAACACTGGGATTAGCTTTTACTTGAAAATATGTTACTTTTGAGCTAAACAGCCCTGTTGAAGAAGGTAGACAGCTGGGGATAAAAAGGTGATCTTTCTTGTTACTGTGCAAAAATCATATATGAGATGTTACGAACCAAAGAGCTCAAATGCTGCTTAAAGGACTGGCTGTGCCACAGTTTCTCTCTCTGTTTTGCATGTGGTTTTGCTTAGAGTGTGTGCTGTTTGATGGAGAGACCGTATGATGAGTGTCTAGGGATGGGGAGATGCTCTCAGTTGGGATCTCCAGGGCTTCTGCAGTGCAAATAGCATCAACAAAGGCTTGGCGAGCAGGAGGCTGCAACGCAACAACAGCTTTCCATGGCCAGAAGCAGCCTCATGGTGCTGCAAGGGGAGAAGTCACAAGCCACGTTTAGAGGGCTTTTAACATAACACCTAGGAAGTCTGGAGCTGGGCCCTCTGCTGTGATTCAGGAGGAGCTGCTGACTGCACTGCTGGTTTCTACCCCTTCATAATGTGAGCAAGTGAGGCCATGCTGATGCAATGGTAGTTCTCTCCTACCTACACTTCCAGGTGATGGGTATCAGTGTCCTCACCTCCTTCCACAGCCGTGGGAGAAGGTTTCATAGAAACAGGACAGTTTGGGCTGGAAGGGACCTTCAAAGCTCATCTAGTCCAACCCCCTGCAATGAGCAAGGACATCTTCAACTATATCAGGTTGTCCAAAACCACATCCTGGACTCGGATGTCTCCAAGTTTCTTAGGATGAGATTTAGCCTGCTTCACCTTTGAATTGCAAATAGAGCTAGGAATAGTGAGTGCCTGGGGGAGTCATGGAAAGTGCCAGTAGTAGCATTACTGCCTTCTGGGCAAAGCTCTGTAGTGGGTTATTTGGGGTGACCTTCCTGGGGGTTGCATGCACATACCCACTTGAATTGAGCCTTACTGTGTCTCAGAGTCAGCCTTCAGTACTGAATATTGCTGAAAGCTATTGGGAGCCAGAAGATACCAGGATGTCCCATCAACCCTAAAGAAATGAAAACCCTCTCTCCTTCAAGAGATGGAGTAAAGCTGCTCCAAACCCCTAAGGAACCAATATCCTTCATTGATTATTTCTTTATTGCATCCCAAGTCTTCTTGCTGAAGTTCTCCTCATCACTAAATGCGGCAGCTTTGCAAATCTCTCCATCTTGGCAGCAAGCTCTGCTCTGCATGTTGCAGGCACCTTTTCTGTCCCATAGATAACATACGTCCCACGACTTGCCTGGCTGCAGGCCAGCACCACACAGCAGACGCCAGTGACAGTTTGGTGACAAAGTATTGCAAGGAGACAGGAAGAATACAAATGACTTATTAAAATTAACTCAGTGCAATGCCTCAGTGCCCAGCACAGAGCAGAAGGGGTAATGAAGGGACATGAGTCTTCTCTGTGTTGCCCAGAGAAGCTGTGGCTGCCCCATCCCTGGCAGTGTTCAAGGCCAGGTTGGACACAGGGGCTTGGAGCAACCTGCTCTAGTGGAAGGTGTCCCTGCCCGTGGCAGGGGTTGGGACTGGAGGAGCTTTAAGGTCCTTTCCAACACAAACCATTTGATGATTCTATGATTTATTTGGGGCTATTAGAATTCAGCTTCTTTTAGATATGTATCTGCAATAAACGAGCTGCAGGAGGGCAACATGCCAGTTGAGATTTGGCTTCCATTGTCCAAGGTCCTGTGTCTCGGCAAAGTGCTGGGGCTGGGTGGCAGCAGAAAGGGAATGGGCCCTGGTTTGGGCAAGCTGGAATGACCTGCCTTGCAGAGAAAGGGAAAACTGGGAGCCCTGGTGTCAGGACTCTTGCTGTTCCTCTTCTGCAGTTGTGGGCAAGTTGCTTTTTCCTCCCACTGAAGGATCCAAGGTAATGCCATGTAGGTTCAGATACTTAACCAAGTTGTTTGAGGTTGGAGCTGAGTCGTCCTTGAATCCAGTTGCTGTGAGTAGTGAGAGAAATGGGCATCTTCTAAAGGCAATTCAAATGCATTTTGGGATGACTTGGCCTCTAGAGATGCTTGTCTCCATATATGCTACCCAACAGGGTCTAATACTACAGCAGAAATACCCAGGAGCTGCCTCTGGATGCCCTTATGTTGCATAACAGTATCTATATTTGCTTAAAAAGGTCAAAAAGATTTGGTTTTCAGGATTTGGAAGAACTTCTTGGTGGTGGGTCAGGAGTGCACCCTAAAGGCTGCAAAATGGAAAGGCAGGTAAGAAGAACATAGTCTTTGGGTTTAAAAACCGAGCCTGTGTTTGAAGCCAGGTACAGGACAGATGCCTTAGAAAAGGGCAGACAGGATCTGCATTAAAACCTCCTCCAAAACGGAAAAAGGTAATTTTTTATTTCTGGGTTAGTTCCATTTTAGATGGTGCTTTGAGGTCTGGCTCATATTCCTAGCATCCTTAATAAAAATTGGATTAATCCAGCAGCTTTTCCTCTGCCTTACAAGCTCTATGTGCAGGGAGCTTTGGTCTTATGCCACATGGCTTATGAGACTGGTGAAAGGGAGGAGGAAGGTCATTTTGCAGGGGAAGAATAAGGCCTTAGTTGTTAGTGGCAAAGGCTGAATTTTTCTCTCCCAGCTTTAATTGATTTTAGTAAATTTAACTGGAGGAGGAGGTAAGAATTGGCTTAGAGTTAAGCTGTAGTACTTAAAGATCTATTAAATCCGTTGTAGAGAAATGAGGAGACAACCTTGTCAGACATTTATTCTAAGTGGCAAAGTGAAAAAGCCAGGTTTCCAACTTCGTCAAAGGGGACTTGACTCTGCAGAAGGGTTTGGAGAAACTGTTTGACAAAGTCCTTTGAAACCTAATAGCAAAGACCACTCTTGTTTTTCTCCTCTTTGGAGTCTAAAGCAGGAGGATGAGATAAGACATTCCACCACGTACACAAATGGGGAGAAAAAAATGGGAGAGTGAAAATGATCCTGCTGCAGCCCATGAAAAATGGATAGGTCTCAGGGTGACTATTATACGCTGCTTATCAAGATACTGTATGCTTGACTATGAGAAAAAGCAGAGTAGCTAAAGGGATGCACTGTGCTCCCCAGCACGGATCCGGTTACCAGGGGTTATACTGGAATAACATCAGGTAACCAATGTCCTAGGTATATATATAGTGTATATATAAATATATAAATATA
>NW_009940698.1:0-352 GCF_000696875.1 Nestor notabilis
CAAGCACTTACTACAGGTGCTGGCAACTGATCAGGAGTTTTGGGATGGATTGATGCCCCCCTCCCCCAACACATCTAGTTTAAAGCTTTCTTGACCAGCCTGGCAAGTCTACCAAAATAGCTCTTCCCCTTCTTTGTTAGACCAACTCCACCAACCTCCAGTAGATGTGGCTTCCCAAGTTGAGTCCCATGTTCTAAATATCCAAACCCCTGACTATGGCACCACTATTCTAACCATTTATTAAACTGCACATATATTAACCTGCCAAATGCACCTAGCTTTAAGGTCCTCCCCTTTATCCTGGAGAATCGATGAAAAAACTATCTGAGCTCCAGAGCCCCTAACCACCTCT
>NW_009940698.1:564-852 GCF_000696875.1 Nestor notabilis
TGCCGAGCCCCCGCCAATGTTTCCTGGAGGCACCAGTAGTGATCCTCTTTACTGGTGCATCAGCAGGATGTTCGTTTCATGTGCTGGGTATTTCATCATTAGCCCCTTGCAGAACTGTGAAGCAGTTCTGAGTGTGGACATCGGATGTAGGAGGAATCCCCTTGCTGCTGATTATCCTCTTCCTCCTTTTTTTGTTGTTTTTTTATGTTACTAGTTCCCAGCTTCCTGGGTTACTGCCCTCCTTCTTTCCTGCGTGAGCAATGATGCACACTTGCGGCCCCTGCACCG
>NW_009940698.1:929-6411 GCF_000696875.1 Nestor notabilis
GCTGAGTGTCCTCCCCTAGGGCACGTGACGCACAGCCCCATCCATTGCGCACCCTTGCCTCAAGAGACCAGTCGAGGCACTTCCTACACCCCAAGCTCTCTACCACAGCCTCCCCTCTCATGGGCTCTGTCTGGTGCCTGCACTGGCCACCGCTGGGGCAGCCAGAGCAGCGCTCCCAGAGCGGGCCCTGCCCCTGAGGCGAGTGCTCACCCGCCCGCTCACTGCCCACTCGACCTGCCTGTGCCAACTGCTGCGCCACGCTGTTTACCCGCCCTGCTCGCCGCACTCTCTTGGGTGATTTTTACCAACTGGGGGCTGGTGCCGTCACTCCTGGCTTCTCCTGTTGTGAGTCCCTGCTCGCCTCAGCGGAGCTGCTGGCTCCTGGGCAAGTCCTGTCGAGGGCTTGAGGCTCTCTTGGTGGCTCTCGCCGCTCCAAACTGAGGCTCTGGGACGCTGAGTTTCCCCCCGCTCTGCGGTTGAAGGTGTCCTCTCTGGATACACAGTTCCAAAAGGCAGTAAGCAGTAAGCCTTTTGCTCCATAAGAGAAGAAAGTAACCAAAGATTTTTCACTATGTGTTTACCAATGTTGCAGGGACTGCAAATATTAGCTATTCTTTTGAACTTTTATTCTCAAATAGACAGGAGCTTCTTGTCAAGAACAGTAAAGCTGGCTTCAAAGATACATTACTACCTCCTACTTTTCATTCATGTCAGAAATAATAGTCCAAGAAAGCAGTAGTTTAACCAGGTAAAGCTCTTGTCATGTTCTGGTCTCTTAGATTTCTTCGGTTGGCAGGGATTAAAGACATGTTCTTAGTAAACTTACTGAACTACTAAATTTGTCTGCTTGAGAACAGGTCAGTGCATTTGTGTCAGCTGAAGAATAAATGATTCCTTCTGTATTTTTTTTTTTTTTTTTTTTTTTTTTAGGAAACTAGAAATTAGAATCATAGAACAGCCCCAGTTTCCCTAGCCTGTCTTTGTATGGGAGGTGCTTAATCCCGATAAATCCTTGTGGCCATCCTCTGGACTTGCTCCAACAGTTCCATGTCCTTCTTATGTTAGGAACACCAGAACTGTATGCAGCACTCCAAGTGAGGTCTCATGAGAGCCGAGTAGAAGGGCAGGATGACCTCCTTCAACCTGCTGGTCACTCTTCTTTTGATGCAGCCCGGGATATGGTTGACTTTCTTGATATGGAGTATTCAATTTGTTTTACTGGTTAATGTGGAAATTCATGTTTCTATGTGGAGGAGTGAAGGAACAGTTACAAAACTAATGTTTGTCATCATATTAGATGCTTAAAAGCACTAAAAGAAGCGTATGATCTGTCTTAAATATGTATTTATGTGCAAGATGGGGTATCCTGTGCAGGATGAAATACCTTCCAGAAGTACTTCTTTCTTTCTCACTGTTAATGAGATGTTTAATATTACGAGCAGATTTCTTCATCTAATTCTAGACACTCTAGGAATCACAGTCAGTGGTGATAAATGTTCACAGTAATACTAGATGGCAATAAGATACAACATAGAAAAGACAAGCATTTTTGCACTTGGGAGGAAACTTATGCTTTTCTGTTGCCATATATGTAGATTACGGGTTGTGCATAAATTAAATCTATTAATTGAAAAGATTTTATAGATGCTAATTCTGCTACAGTTAAATACTTTGCTGTTATGTTGCAACTTTTTTGTCATACAGTGTGAGAATATATCCTTGAAAGCACAGATAAATTTGTTGAATAAGGAACTTCAGGTCACGAAAGAGAAGCTTCACACTGTAGAACAGGCTTGGGAACAGATGACTAAACTGGGCAAGTATGAAAGTTAAATTGCAGCATTAAAAATCAAATGGTGTGTTCTGTGTAAAAGAAATACCTTAAACTTTTTAAAAATGCAAACAAAAAAGCAAACAAAAAAGGCAAAACTATCTTGTGTTTGTCATTAGCGGTTTGGGTTGAGGTTTTTTTGTGAATTTTCTTGTTTGTTTCATTTTACTTATCTATTTGACCAAAACCAAGTTTGTTTTTTCTTTCTCTGTAACCTGTTCCATGTTGACTTTTCTTGAGTTAAGGGTTTAAAAGTTGGGACTTGTAAAGCAGCATCACCTGATTTTTAATTTTTTTAATAAGGCGTAGTATATTCTAACTTGATTGTTAGTCAAAGTACCTCATAGGTGGTTAAAAAACTTATTTCTTTTTCCTGGTTTCATGCTCTGTAGCAAATTATTTTTTCTTGATAGCTAACGCTTCTTTGTGTACAGTTTACATTCCTGTTATTCAGGAACAAGTCATCCACATCTATTTCTTTTACAGATCTTAAATTTTCTGAAGATTTACCAGCTGAGTTAAGGATAGAGTGAAAGGCTACACTGAAAATACTTATCAGTCTTAATAACCATGGTTGCAAATATACCCATTTATAATTTATAATAATATTTTATTCAAATTAGATACTTTTCAAACATGTAATAAGGCAAGGTAACCATGTCTCCAGTTTAAAGAAGTAATACAGTAAAGTTTATCTGATGGAGATAAAGCAAAACTCACGTTCTATTTCTTGGCACAAATAATTTTCATAGTTGAATCAGTTTGTGTATTCCCTAATGTAAATATTTTTTAATGTAGGGAATGACAATACCATGGACAAGGCCACAAAAGCAGTAACCAACAGTGAGATTTTGTCCATTTCTAAGAAAATCACAATGTTGGAAATGAAGGAACTAAATGAAAGACAGAGAGCAGAACATTCGCAACGAATGTATGAACAATTAAGGAATACTGTAAAGCAAGTAGAAGAACGTAATTTTGAACTGGAAACAAAATTTACTGAGGTAAATCTGTTGAGAATTTACAACATAATTTCACACATCTTAAAAGCATGTTCTTGAGCTTTTCAAAAATTCGCATTACAACTGGCAAGTAAGCTTATGATGCAAAATACAGCTATCTTTAAGAGCCGCAGTTCTGCATGCACAGTACGTATGATAATTTTATTTATCCATAGTTTAGTTAATCTCTGTAGAACACAAAATGAGCAGCTTCCTAGTTTTTCAGCAGACTGCTAGAAAAAGGTCTGTTCTTATTTCTTGTGTCTAATTCATATGATCCCTTTTCTGCTAGTTTTCCCTTAATTACCAATGATTCAAAAAGCATTAGACCTTTGCATTCCATTTGCAAATGATAGTCTTACGGTTCTGTTACAGACTGGTTATGTCCTCTGTTACATGCCAAACATTATCTATATACTATGGTATCTATACTACAGGAATAGAAGAATGTGCCATTGAAGCTGGTGATCTGCAGTGTTCTTATACTGTTTTCATTTAAATTTATTTGGGACATGGAGTAACTGAAAGTGTAAAGCTTTTCAGCAGCAGTGTTGTATTGTTAAAAACTTTTCTGATTGCATGAGTTCTTTTATTTCATTAAGAAATACCTCAGATCATGCACCCTGGGATCACGTTTTCCTTTTTCACTTTTGCATATATTATTATTTATCTTGTGATACATTTAGGTCTGCTTGTCTTCCTTCATCCTGAATTGACAAACTTCACAATTTTTTCTTATTAATTCATCTGTGCTTCCCTTTTTACCTCCTTTCTGTAGCTCCAGGACATAGATTTTCTGTTTCATATATTCCTGTTGTCAGTGTCTCCTAACCTGGCATCATTGGTGGTTTTTTTTTTTTTTTTTTTTTTTGAGAGAGAGATATTTATATGTGTATATATATAACAAGATTATGCTAAGGTACAGGTACAAAGTTGCAAAATCAGTTTAAGAATTGGTAAGTAGGAGAAATCTACCAGACATCTCCTTCTAAACTCATAATCTACTTCAGCACAACTGTTAGCTTTCTCGATAGTAGTGCCTCAGATATGTGAAGCGCAAGTAATAAGATACAACATGCTATTATTTGCTCTGTTTAGGAAACCAGTTTTTATCAAGGGCTGGTATCAGGTTAATCTGCCACAATTGTGTTTGCTAAATTAATTCCTTAGGCTTCTCCATGTTGCCTAACACTTTTCAGATATCTGTATTTTCTTAATGCTGTTTGATTTGAACTGAAAACATTGCTTACTTGGTATTTGAAAAATCAGGCTGCTTGAAAGAATATCACTTAAATATGGAAGTCTTTCTTATTAGAAATAACAAAAGATCTACACTATAATGAGACTTTGCACTGATAACCTGTATTTGTGTTACCAGTCCCAATAAGTGAAATTGTGTTTTGAACACAACTGAACAGTGTTTTTTAGTGACTAAAGAAGAAAAGATACTTTTGGTACTGCTTTTTATTTTTTTTTTATTTTTTTTTTTTTTTGCAGGGCTGACAGAAGTTGTGTGCTTAGAATACGTTTTGTATCTGGCTTTTTGTTTTTTGTGTTTTTGGGTTTTTTTAAGCTTACCAAAATCAACCTTGAGGCACAGAAAGTGGAACAGGAATTAAGAGATGAACTGTCGAAGAGTGTAAGTAAGGCAGTAAGTGATGCAGATAGGCGACAAATCATGGACCTAGAGAAGCGTGAGATGGAGCTCAAGACTGAAGTCTCGAAGTGAGTGTTGAAGTAACAAATTTCACATGCAATACATTTAGAAGCATGCAAAAATTTAAACTATATAGGTTTACATAATACTTATGTATTTCTAACTTAATTTTCAATGCCTAATTTTTTTGGCATTTATATATGCCACACTTGGAATTTAAATTAAGCATTTAATTCATGACTACAAAGAAAGTGGTTTGTTTAATTTTGATTTGAACAAGGAATTACATGCTGGCCTGGATAGGGTAACTGTGCGCTTAGACACTTATTATTAGTATTATTAAACTAATTAATTAAGGCTTATTTTGTTTCTGTTCCACAACCTTCCTTAAATATATAAAGAACTCATAAAAGAAATTGGAAAGTAATTCTTGTTTTCAATGACTCATAGATAACTCAAAGATTAAACTGCAGGGGGTACTATTTACTTAAAAGAGATTAACTTTGCTTGCATAAATTGAAAATTTGACCTTTTTAGCTAAATTGGTAAAGACGTTTGTCTTTGAGTAAATGATGTAATCCTGTTGTATTGCCAAAACAGCAAAGTCTGTGGGATATTCGCAGTGAATTTTGACACTGAAAATGAGTGATGAGACTTGGGGAAGCAGAGAAAGGAATTGAGAATGAAACTTTCTGAGCATTTACGTCCTGTAGTGGGAGAGAGTTTTCAAATATTTTAATATGAGGAAACATACTAAGCATCTTTTCCTGACATCTTCTGTATAGAAAAGCTTCATAGGACATTCGGTGGTTTCAGGTGACATGATAATCTTGTTTTCCCTGCAAGGTTAAGAGAACTGTCTGATGTAGCAAAAATGCAAGTTGAAGCTCTGGAGGCACGCCAGCAATACAGAGATAAAGAAGTGGAGTCTCTTAGAATGCAAATTTTAGATTATCAGGTAAGAGGCAACCTTTATTAGCACTGCAGTTTGAT
>NW_009940699.1:0-10496 GCF_000696875.1 Nestor notabilis
AGAAAAAATGACTGCTATAGCTGAACCTAGGTCACATTCGTAAACACTTCTTTTGGTAGCTCAAGGGAGAAATTTTTCTCTGCAGAGCGTGGTCCTGTGCAGTCGATAAATGTTTCAGATGAACTCATAGAGGTATGGACAAAGCAGTCACAACATCTAAACTATAGAGCCTCCTAGGTTCTATCTCCTTGCCTTGTCTGGGACTGTTGGTGGACTCCATTGTCAGCACACTGAACAGTCCACTGCAGTTGGTAAGGGCACTGCCCTACTGGTGATTAAAGTATTCCTCTGTTTCCATGAGCATTTAAGCCACCAGCTTTTTAAATAAGGAGTTTTAAACTTGGGCTTCTTACCTGCTTGCATAGTCTTTGATCACTGGCTGCTCTACCGGATAGCAGTCTTTACTTGTTTTTACTTAAAACTCCATTGTACAGTGAAATAGAGCCATTTACACTGCAAAATAACAGTAGCTAAAATGCTTTCTCTCCCATCGTATTTATTTATTCTTAATCATAATTTTTTTAATTAAAAAGCTGTTGATAGCAAATGTCTGACTAGCCCTAATCACTTAAGTTACATATTTGAATGGTGGAGAGTGTATTACAGACTTGGAGCATTTGACATTTAGCAAAAGTACAAAAGAAAGCAAGCATTGATCTCAGATTTCAACAGACATTGGCAAGATAGTGTCTAGATATCTGTAGTCAGTCAGCGTATTGTGATTTTGCAAGATTTCTTAGTATCAATTGTTGCTTCAATCTGGCAGAATCTAAGAATAATTTCCCAGACCTGAGACCTTGTAAATTACTGTTCTATTAAGGTCCTAAAGTTAATCTCTGGAATATATATCTTACAACAGCTAGATATTATTTAATTTTTTCTGTATTATTTATAGTGTTGCTGTAAATGTTTCCTATTAATGAAACACTAATAGACATTCTAACAATATAATAATATTATTGCTAAACTGAAACTGTTTGAAACAAACACATATTATTGAAATATTTTGTGTAATTTTATGTATTCATTTTGATACATCTCTTTACAGTTTACATTCCTGACAAACAAGCCTTATTTTACCACAGGTTTAAATCTCATCCTAACTATACCTGGATATTTATGGTGCTCTGAAACATCCTTTAGTCCAATTTTTTTCTCTATATATTATGCTGCTGTACCGCATTAGAAGTTGATTTTACCACTTGAAAGGCATGCTTCTTTCTCTAACAGCTACATCAAATTTTACACAAACCAAATTATTTTATAAAAGTATTTTTCACCGTGTTTAGTAAGCTTTTTAATTATATATCAGTGTGCATTTATAAACACCATTGACCCCCAGAAGTTCTGGGACCACTATGGAATAATAGAGACAAACTTTTTACTAGCACTTAAATAATTGTTTAATTTTTGGGGGGGAGGGGAGGAATTAGTTGACTAATTCTTGACTAATAACTTAGAGACTGTGATTTTTTTTCACTTAAGGAAGTTGCATAATTATGATTAGTTTGTTAAGTATTGATATAGCTATTTCTCAGTACTAGCAGTTTTTACAAAGCAAAGTCACCTCCAGAATAATTATACAGATTTATCTCAAACACCTGTTGATGCCTCCACAATTGCTTCTTCAAAAATCACTAGGATTGAATTTAAACTTGAAAATATTATACTCAAATGCCTCCTTCTCAGAAAATTGTATTTAAAAAAAAGGAAGTTGTATGAAAGCCACTTTTCAAGTATATTTGTGTTTGCTTGTGGGAAGGTTTTAATTATTTAGCTTTATATCAATAGTTGTACTCTAGGAATGTTATCAAGCTTCTGAAAGTGTTAACTCAGAAAATTCTTCTAACATGAACAAAAAAAGTTCATATTGGAGAAAAAATTAAATGTAAGAATATATAAATTAATAAATAAGGAGATTAAATTAAGTTCATAATTTTAGTCATTGTATAGATAGAATTGTTGGTGTAGAGGTAGTGAAGAAGTGCATTATCATTAGTAGTTTATTAAACTCACTTAAATCAATCTTCCTGTAATTATAGTACAGTTATGCAGTTAAATGATGTTGAAAAATACCGAAGAGCTTCCAAGCAGCTTGGTTTAATAATCACAAAAAAAATGGCTGTGCTAAGGCAAGTGTTTTGTCCTTTCTTTTTTGGTAGATGTGATCAAGATGCTTCAGTGTCAGTTGCTGTCTCGCTAATAATTTCTGCAATTTAAAGGTAGTATTCTTTGATGTGTCCAATATTTTTAGGGACAATTATTCCTGATTTTTTGAGGGAAAATTTTTTTTGTAATGCTTTTTGTAAATAAAATAGTTCTGTGTCAGTCTGCATAAGAATGTTTAGGATTCTAATTACAGACTCCACAGAGGCATCCAGAAGATTAACTTGGGAAGCATCCTCTGTAGATGTAGGACTTCTATAATGTTTTGATTATAAAATTTAATGCCTGCCCTAAGGGTATAACAAGTCTCAGTGTATAACACTGTAAAATAAAATGACTAAGTAACTGGTCTCTTGGCACTTCTGTGCTAGTTTCTCCTACTTTGCTCTTGTAGCACTTAAAAGAACTCCACCAAGGTGCTCTTTTAAACAAATTGGTATAAATGGAGTGTACTCAGATGTCATGCAGTTATGCTATTCCTTGGCTACTTTTGCAGATGTGTATTTTCCTTCTCTGACTCATGTAATTTTGTATCCCATAGAGTGTTCAAAGTAGAAAAAGAACCCAGAAGAAAATTCACCAGATATCTCCAGTTGTGCCATATTGGTCAGCTATGAGCAACAATAGAACTATCTGGTTTTTGAAGGCTGCCATCTTGACTAATATACTTGATACCAGGGTCTTCAGCATGAAAGCATTGCATTAGTTTAATTGAACTAAAGACTTACCTAAACTGAGCCTTTAGGTGAAGCAGAAAGCTAAATTTCTTTGATTTTTTTTCTTTGCATAATAGTTACTGAAAAATGGCTGTTACTGGGAGACCACAGTTAGGACCAATGTACATACCTCTTTGGTAAACTACATAATATTTATTCCCTGGTTTATAATCTAGAATAAAATCAGATGTGATGAATCATAGACATAAAATGCGAGATGGAGTAGAGAGGTGTCAGTGCCATTTTCCAAGAGAAAACTGAAACTTCTTCATGCTGAAGCGATGGGGGTTCTTCATGCTAAAGTGAAGTTTTGTAACTTTGTAACACTTTGAGCTGGTAGATTTTAAAATCTGGGTAGGTAGACCTTTCTGAAGGATCCTACAGCCTAGGGGAGTGAAAAGTTAGAATTTCCCCCATCCCCCATTTCCCCCAGTTCTGTCAGCCTACATTTTTTCTTGACCATATGAACACATGAGTTCATGGGACATTAAGAAAGAGTAAGATCTGTTTACCTCTGTGCCATGGCATCATCGGTTATATAGTTTTGTGCAGTGTTAGAGGGTGTTGGAAATTTTCTCTTTTGCAGGTTTTCAATAAAATTGAAGAGACCTCTGTTCATAGAATGTGTTTTTCTTCGTGGCTACAGCGCTTGAGATAAAGGTCTTATTAGCATAGATAATTTGAAAAGAACTGAAAATGAGAACTCTTTTGCCAAGATAAGTCTGACTTCTACTTAAAGTATGATAAATAGTGCAAGCCTGATAGTGAAACTCTAGTAAAGCTCATTATTGGTTTGTTAACACTGTGGAACTATCATATGCAACTGCCAATTCAAAGATCAAATTAATGGCAGTTGATAGGAAACTGTCACTGATTATTGTTATTTCTTAGTTATTTGCCTGAAACCTTTTCTGTTCTGTATGCCTTCCTGTGGTTATACCTGCATGGACATCTGATTCCAGGACTTCTGACTTAACAGTCTTACATTTCATTCTGGTAGCTTTTTACTGTCAGGGTCCTGAGTGCACTGTCAGGATCTGCACTGCTTTTCTTCCTCACCTATGGGATTAGCTGCTTGTGCTCAAGATCAAATCTGGTTTTGTTTATTTGTGTAAGTTTAGATCAGGCTGATGTAAAAGAGCTTTGAGAGGCTTTGTCAATCCTTCTCTACTGCATGTAGGAACTACTTTTAAGCTCATACTCTTGGCCTTGGTCCTTGTGTGACCTACATTGTAGATATACGTGTGCCTGGCTGCATACCTTCCTGGTCTGCTAGCCTGACTTCCTGGTTGATCTTAGACATCACTGTGGACTTGTCTGATGAACCTGACTTTTGGCTGAACCTGTTTACTGTCACTGGACTTGGTCTGCTCTTCTTGCTTGGCTATTGTAGGACTATGTTGCTGAGGATATTCTCTCCCTGCTGTGCTTTGTCCCCACCTCCTGGCTCAGTCTTTGTGGTGCAGCCCGCTTTTGCTTTCCCTGACAACTGCTGCCCTAAACCAGTATTTTAAAAGGAGAGTTCTGTGCATCTTTCACTTCAATTTGTTGAGACATTATGAAATTAATGTGTTGACCTGAAAAAGTGCCCACTGAAAACCAGCCCATGTTCTTAAGCGTCATCATCTGGTAAGTATGACTGCCAAAATCAAGGCCTGCTTATTTCTAAATTCCAATGTTTTGCTTGAGGAACTGATTTTTACAATATTTTGGACACCTTCTCTTGCTCTCTGCTACTTGGCACCAAAATAATGTCCTTCAGCCTCACGATGTTTTTTTCTTACGCAGTGGACTGACTCAGCTCAACCTGGCTGTCCACATCAGATCAGAAATTCTACTACCAACGCCTGTGCTATACCTGCAAGGGCTGAAGAAAATGACATTATGAACATTTTATGGTAATACACATCTCCCCAAGTTGGAGAAAATGTTGAAACCTGCGTGTCTGGCCAAGAGAAGTATTAAAGCCTTTCTGATATCATATGAAATTTCAACATTCTCTATCTAATTTTCAGCTTGTCTTCTTTAAGGAATCCTGCAGAATTAAAAGAATGGTCCCAGTTGTCAAAGTCTAAATATCATTGCATTTCAAAGTGCATAGTTTGACAGTTATGATTTGTTCTTCTTCCCTGTGTTTCTCTAACAGAATTTGTGCTCTATCAGCAGACACAGATGGAAAGATTGGGAATGATCTGAATTACAGCTATCAGTTCTGATTTATATTTTAAAAGATTATTTCCCAGGTCATCTTTTGCTTTTTAATTCATTTATTAGTTGCTGGATCTTCATTCAATAAAGCAATACATGTTAAACTGTTAGGGGTTCAGTATCGACATTAATGAAAAACTGTTCCAAGAAATCTGTACTATGGTCCTGCTAAAGGCAGTTGGAAACACCAAGACTGTTTTGAAAAGTAGGTAAAAAGGGAATCTTCTTCAGATCCTTCAACTAGATTTTGAAAACGAGCTTGGGTGACTTGTGAAACATAATTTGTATTTGGTTTTGTTTCTCCTGTCAAAGTTATGGTCCTAAACTACTTAGGAAGCTGCAACTCTTGCTCATTCTAAAGCACTGCATAATCAGTACTGATTTATTCAAACAATGAAATCTGAAGGAACTCTTTGACATCTAGATCACTGTCGAGGTACAATATTATACTCTATTTATTCTAACAGTATAGTATTTACAGTTCCGAAATCTAATGTGACAATCTTTAGAAATTCTAATATTGTGTGAAGATTTTTATAAACTGGAGAAAATTTCAGTTCATGTGTTATTTTAACTTTTAAAACAGGCAGATTTCTACCAAGCACAAAAACGTTGTAAGGGAAGTAAAACCACATAAATGTCTAGGCTTGAAGAAATTGTTAAAAGCTCTTCCTGGGGCACTCCCACCCCTGCTGTGAGATCAAACCTGCCAGCAGCAGGTACAGCATTGCCCTCCCAGAGGCTCCTGTCTAGCAGAGCATGCTGCCAGCTGGAGAGATATTGTGGGAAACCCCTGGTGAGCAAGTGCAGTATTTTATAATATCCTTCCAGCTGGCAGCCTGCCTAGGATGGTGTTTCTGTGCACTTTTCAAAACACTTGAAGAAGTTTCAGATTGCAGGCAGCAACCATGGCAACTGGTAGGAACCGTACTTCTCAAGAGCACTAGAAAAGCATATATACAAATAATTGTGGGAAGATACAGGTCAATCCAATGCTCTATTGTAATTTCAGTATATATTGAATAAGGTGGAGTTTGAGCACTATAGCCTAATCCAGGTGGAAAGGCTACTGGAGCAAAGCCTTACACTAGTGTTTTTGTACTTGATTGTGTGTTTCCTGATGTTGAAACATACTGTTATGTTTCTAGTCATATGTGTGAACTGCAGTTCACACTTAACAATGAAACATACCATAAAAGATTACTTAACGGACTAATAGCATGTGAATAGTTTTTGATTCACTAAAATCTTAACCAAGAGCTCAGATGAACCGGATCTGTTGATGGATCTTGTTATCAGCATCCTGCTCTGTGTGCTGCAGTCAGACTCTGTAGGGCTGTGCCCTCCTAGTAAGAGTGATCACCTTTGGTTCATATCTCATCATTCTTTGTGGAGCAGCCCTGCTATTTCTGCTTTCTGAAACACCTCAAAACTGTGTAACAGTCATGTTAAGAAAAACTAAGGAGGTAGCAAAAGCAAACCCAAATAATGACTGAAAGAGTTATAGGAAAAAGGAGAAAGTACAGCCACGCCAAAACAAGTAAACAGAAAAAAGCAAATCAGGGATAAAGAATGGTAAGGATATGGAAGTTCTTTGTGGTTTGTTTTGGTTGTGGGGTGTTTTTTTTTGGTTTTTATTGGGTTTTTTTTAGTGACATTCATAGGAAAAAAAACAAAACCCAAATGAAACAAAAAATCTAACCAAACCCAAGCATAGGAAATTGAAACAAAACCCAGTCCAGTTTAAGCATGTAAAAGTTAAAACCAAAAACTTTTCTCATGTAAACTACAACTTTTAAATCAGTATTTTCTGTAATATTTCTACCAGTGATTTCAACCATCACAATTTTAAAAGCTAGTCTAATAAAAAAAAATCTGTTTCGAGCAGCCAGAAGCCTGGCCAACACTGTTTAGTTACAAACTCTGTCTAGATAAGCTAGAGAAAAATGGGATAAGTTAAAGTAATGTGATTGTGGTCCCATTCTTAAAGATGATCCACTTGAAGAAATTAAGTTTTAATTCTTATATTTGCATAATATTTGTAGTACACTGGCAAATAAGTAGTCCTTACACAAGCAGTGGAGAATTTGTTCTAGGATTTTACCCCTCCCCTTACCACTTTTGGAAAAACTCGCTCTCATTTGCTTTATTGATGATACAGAGAAGAGGGGAGGTAAGGCAACGAAGTATCATTTTAGTCAGATGTAATTAGACTGAAAAATTCTTGGACTACCCATATCCTAGTATAGACTCAAATTAAGTACAAAACAGCGTTAGTGTTTTCTCCAGCTCATTCACTGCTTTACATACCCTTGGAAACAAGGGTACAGTGCTCTACATCATAGCCAAACCCTGAGCATTAGGGCAAGACCAAATCCAAATATTGTATCTTTGTTGGAAAGTTCAAAGCTAAATGCTTACCTTTTGTTCTCAAAAAGGCATTTCTGCCTGTGCAGATTTCTTTTGGACTGTTTATATTCTGTAGACTGTCAGAGTAGGGAAAAGCTCTCTCCATAAGGAGACTAAAACTCCGAGTGTTGTATACGTGAAACACCAAATTATTTACATCTGTTTTTAGCATGTTGCTTCCAAGAAAACAAATGTTTCATTTTCCCTTGAAAGTAGACTTAGTGCAGAAGAAACTATTCTAGAACACTCAGAAAATAAATGGCTGCCCTGTGATAGATGGCTCAGTACTGAAAAAGTAATGGCTTTTGAGACTTCTTAGGTACAAAGTCTGGTACCTGTTTCTTGCAAATAATAATGATAAAAAATAGAAAACCCAAAATCTGTTATCTGTTCTGATAACGCCAAAGCATGGCTGTATTTGGGAGTGTGGTTGGGAATGTGTTTGTGTTTTAATTAATAACAGTTGTTAATAAAACAAAGTAAACAAAGGCGTGTGTGCTAAAAGCAAGTGAAATTAGCTCTATAAAAAGAAATCAACAAAAAACAGCCAAGCATTAAAAGAGTGGTAGAATTTAACAAGTAAAAAGTTAAACAGTAGTAAGCATATTACATAAGGCAGTAGTTTCTAGCCTTTTCCTTGGATCGTTTGCTTAAGCTTGCAGACATTCTGTTCTCCAGGTATATGTGTAACTCATTGGCTTCTGTTCCTAAACATGAGGTTTAGTTCCATCAGCATTTCTTATAACTATCTTAGAGTTTTGTTACATTTGAAGCAAGTATCACTTGGGGCCAGATTACTCATTACTTTGGCTTGGGTACTTGTTTACAACATTGCAGAATGGGTTAAAAACTTTACCTCTAACTTGCTGGGCAGTGATGAAGTGGGTCTCTACACTTAACAGAATCAGGGTAAAGGAGGGAAAGGGAGAAAACTGTATGGTGTTGTATAAGCATTTCAGAAACCTATTCCCCCATTTTTATTTTTCTAGTAGATTCTAACAAGCCATTAAAAATAATTTTACATTTACTTATATGTTTATGAACATTAATAAGTTTTACAGAAATAAAGAATACATGAATATAATAAAGTTTTAAGGCTTTGGTAGCCTTAATCTGATAACATTGAACTCCTGCTTGTAGTTGAGTGATAAAACTACTCTGAGCTTCTAAAATAAAGAAAGAATATCCATCCAGGCAGCGGGAATATGTGTCGGTATAACTAATTATTGAAAAACATATCCTTTGTAGTACTGTGTAAAGGTTTTAATTAATACCAAGATTTCTACGATAAAGTTGTACTTTGTTATGCAGAAAAGAGACAGATGGTGACTAACTAGAATGAAAGAAAAGAGATTAATCAAAATTACTAACCTGGAGGTTTAAGTAACATACTAAAAAAAAAGTATACAAAGGTATTCAGAAATCTCAAAGTCATGAGAATGATTTTAGCTTTTTTAGCTTCTTCATCTGTGGACAAATATTCTGCATCTTCATAGGTGGAGAGGATAAGTCATGCAGCAGCTGAGTTACTCATGTAAGGTCATACAAGGAAACTAGAATTAAGTAAGAAAAGAATCCAGATTTTCTATGATGTAGGCAATAAGCAACCTTCCTGTTTACTGAAAGTGAAGAAAGCTTCATCCAGCAATTTGCTACTTCTTCAGACTTTTCCAAAAGTTTCTCGTTCTTAACTGATTGGGGCGTCAATGAAAGCAGTTTTTCTGTGAAGGGAAGAAAAATGCAGGAAGGGAATTATATGGAATATATTCCTCTTAACAAATTCTTAAATTAATACCTTAGACCTTATGTGAGTCAGCACCCTATTCAGCCCTCGCAGAAGCTTGTTCTGCATTTTGCAGTGCTGTTGAAGCAATATCTCTGGCTAAACACTTAGCCAACATTTGATGTTAGTTTCCAGTTCTTCTGAATATGTTTGTAATTACAGCCAAGCTGATACTCAACACTCGTGGCTGGAATGTGCCAGCTGGGCATTATTAAAGCCATTGCTTTTCTCAGAAATGTCATCCTGAGTAGTCTTTTACAACTGATAATAGTTTTCTTTTTTTTTTTTAACATTTTTATGTTTCAATGTGAAATAAATGGGAACAGTACCAGATTATCTGCTCAGCAAACAAATTGCATATGGCTTATTATAGAATAACAGATCATTATGTGTCTAGAAGAAAAAATGCCTTAAAGTTAAGTATCATTATAGCAGCTTGAAGATTGTCATTATTGACAACCTTTTCCACCCTCCTTCTGGTAATACTGTACACAACTATAACATATTAAGGGTCAGATGTAGTCATTGGTTCAGAGAGCAAAGATATCTCCAGGTAGATCTTCAGTATAAGAAATATTTCTGGTTCTTGGCAGGATTTTACACAGCAAGCCACTGCAATAGCAGGGTTCCCTTTGCAGCTCCTGTGATGGTTCTGGCTTGTTATCAGCCAACATTTGCTAGTTATATGCTTTGGCGTGAGATGCAGTTTTCTTTAACTAACCCCATGCCTGAAGAAGAAAGTAATTGCTCCGACCAGAGCAGCGATCTGGGCCCTCCGGGCAACTCCCCCCAGCCCATACACTGGGCATGACGTGCCGTGGCATGGAATACCCCCCTGGCCAGCCTGGGTCAGGTGCCCTGCCTCCGCCTCCTCCCGGCCTCCCCTCCTCTCTGGCAAGTGAAATAAATGGGAACAGTACCAGATTATCTGCTCAGCAAACAAATTGCATATGGCTTATTATAGAATAACAGATCATTATGTGTCTAGAAGAAAAAATGCCTTAAAGTTAAGTATCATTATAGCAGCTTGAAGATTGTCATTATTGACAACCTTTTCCACCCTCCTTCTGGTAATACTGTACACAACTATAACATATTAAGGGTCAGATGTAGTCATTGGTTCAGAGAGCAAAGATATCTCCAGGTAGATCTTCAGTATAAGAAATATTTCTGGTTCTTGGCAGGATTTTACACAGCAAGCCACTGCAATAGAC
>NW_009940699.1:10821-26380 GCF_000696875.1 Nestor notabilis
GACCGATACCCAGCCCGACCCGAGCAGCGATCTGGGCCCTCCGGGCAACTCCCCCCAGCCCATACACTGGGCATGACGTGCCGTGGCATGGAATACCCCCCTGGCCAGCCTGGGTCAGGTGCCCTGCCTCCGCCTCCTCCCGGCCTCCCCTCCTCTCTGGCAAAGCACGAGACCGAGAAAGTCCCTGGCCAGAGCAAACACCACTCAGCAACAACCAAAAACATCGGTGTTATCAGCGTTGTTCCCAGACTGAAAGTCAAAAACACAGCACCGCACCAGCTACCAAGAAGGAGAAAAAAATGACTGCTGTAGCTGAACCCAGGACACATATTAAGGGTCAGATGTAGTCATTGGTTCAGAGAGCAAAGATATCTCCAGGTAGATCTTCAGTATAAGAAATATTTCTGGTTCTTGGCAGGATTTTACACAGCAAGCCACTGCAATAGCAGGGTTCCCTTTGCAGCTCCTGTGATGGTTCTGGCTTGTTATCAGCCAACATTTGCTAGTTATATGCTTTGGCGTGAGATGCAGTTTTCTTTAACTAACCCCATGCCTGAAGAAGAAAGTAATTGCTGAGGCACATTAGCTATGTATCTCTGATCATATGCTTGTTAATCATGAGGCTTTCTGTCCAGCTAGGTGCATATCAAGATCCTCTGTGTTTCTCCCATGTTCCCCACTCTTTACAGAGCAGTTAACCTAAATACTAGAATCTGTGTGGGAAACAATTATTATATCAACAGAGGAAATACTTATCAATCTTAGATGAAGTAAAGACTCTATGTACTGAGGGGAAAAAGCTTTTTGTACAAAGGGCTGCAGGGCAAGGTTTATGGATCTCAAGTATAACGAAATGTAACTGTAAAAAAATGCCTTTTTACTCTGTAGTTTGTTGAACAACAAGCTGGCAAAATTCAGTGAACCATTTAAAGCCATGCTAGCAAAAAGTCATTGAAAATGGTGTAAGAAACCTGTCTAGCTGTCTACAGGACAAGAAAACCTGAAAAAAAAAAGATTGACTTGTGTGCCCTACTAGCACAGAGACCAGACAGAATGGCTTTGACTTCATACATACTTACTACAACTGCATGAAGAACAGAGATTCTGTCAGTAGAGTTGACACTAGGCCATGAGCAGAGGGTAAGCCAAAAATTCTTACCCATGCGTAGCCTTGGGACCATTCCAGCACTCTGAATTCTCCTGTGGGAATTCCCAGTCTGGGGTCCCTAGAGACATAATTCTAAATTTGGATCTGCTTTCCAGTCACTGCCTCTTTCTCCAAAGCTGCATACATACCCAAATCAGAAAATTAAAAAATGCTGTGTGTGTAAATCAGTTATATCTAGCCTGCTGAGTTCAGAATTAATGTTTTGTACTTTCAGAAATAAGATACTACCAGCTTTCTGATAGATGTAATTATCCAGAAAAAGGACTAACTCTAAAACATGACTTTTTAAAACACCGTAAACATATACTAAGTATGTTTATACTCATAGCAGTCATAGCATAATGGAGTAATGTATATTTGGAAGTGGTTTAATGATTCTGCTTAACATTTTAAAAATATTTCCTTACTTCTAGATAGTGACATGAAGTTGCATCAACATGAGTTTGGTGAGCTGTACATGCAGAGGATAGAGTTGCTAATGAAGAATGTGCTTCACAGAAAGTAAATGCAAGCTTTTTAAGAAAGACTTCCATATATGCAGGCTTGTTTTTGAGCACATATAATGTCTAGCTACATCCAATTACTCTAATAAGTGCTTCTAGCAAGTCTTGTAACGTATTGCTGGTGTTCTAAACCCGCAAAATGTACACAGTGCATGTATCATGAAATTCAACAGGATTCTTTCTTCTTTTTTTCTTTTTGATTATCATTAATGACTAAGGAAATGAGTTGAAGATGATAGGAAGAACAGGCTGCAGCTTACTTTACTGGTTCAGAGTCTTTTCTATGTTGCTTTGTGCTTGGAGGGGTATTTTGTGCTTATTTATAATTAATTGTTCAGTATCTCATGTACTGGATAAGCATTTCTGTAAGAAGACACACAGAATAAAATAAATACCAGGCTAGTATTTTGGACTTAAGTAGACTAGGTGGAAAAGTCACCTGAGTGGAAGATTTGCCCTACTGTATGTTTTCTTGAACATCAAACAACAGCTTATATCTTTTTAGATATGTTACACTGAATGTTTAATTACAAGTTTTTGTGATAATAAACCACTTTGGGTACTTACCAGTGGTGACATTTCATCAACTAATCCTTTAAGATATTGAGTTGGTGTCAGGATACAAACAGCAATGCTTAGACAGACCTTCATTTTAACTAAAAGCTGTTTCCATGAGCTTTATACTGTGGAGTTATGCGTGTTGCAGCATGAGGTGTTCTGATGCATTTAATGAATTAGATCTTGATACAGTCCAGAATTGCTTGGGGATAATGCATATATATCCTTTCAAAACTTTTCCCAGGAGAAAAAAAACAAATAAAAAATGAACTAAAATTTGAAAAATAACTTGTATAATACAACTTTTTATAAAAAAAAGCCCACAACAAAACCAACCAAAAAAACTCCAAAACCACAAAGAAAAAACAAAACCCCAAACTCAAAAAGCCACAAAAACCCCTATACTGAAATATTTACAATAAGGTGATTCTTCTAATTTGGGATTAAAATTTCAATATTTATTTATTGATGTCTAATAATCTGACATTCTTTCAAGAACAGAGTGAAATTGAGTCATCTTCTTTGGCAGGGGTGCACACAAAACTTATTATTGTAGCTCTGTTAATTCTTGATTTTACTGTTCAGTCTATAGCCAGAACTTTTTTAATCAGTTACTGTCTCCCTTTTAGAAGACCTTTGTAAGTGAAAGCAATTTGTCTACTTTGCTTCTTTCCCCATAAAACCAGCAATTGGTAATGTAAGTAGATACCTACCAGCAGAAACAGAATATGGAAAAAAGAGCATTCAGCTCCAAAAAGAAATGCTTTTTTTCCTATAACTTGAAATTTTCTTGGACATGTTTCAAATAACAGCAAACTTCTGTAATACATGTTACAAAATTGCAATACATTCATATATACAAAAATAATCTATATAAAATTAAAATCAGTAGATGCTTACCACTAAACTGTTTCCATTTGTGCTTTTTAGACTTCATGACTGCGTCATGTAGTGTCTTTAAATTTTAAGAACACTGTGATATGCAGATGTTACCCAACTATGTATCTTTGACTTTTTGACAACATACCTTTACTATCAAGATGACCTGATACTTTGATAGGATAACAAGGTGACTCAATTGCAGTAAAAACCTAAAACGCTATGAAGGATAAAAAGAGGATTCATTTGAAGAAAGTAGTCAATACTGCCTCACTGTTGATCTAGGATATCTAGTCATAGATAATTAAGTTAGTGAAGCACCTCAGGGTCACCCTTGTCTTATCCCTTATCCATCTAGAATTTCCTTTATATATTAGGGAATTTAAAAGGGACACATGCAAGGCTAATAGAGCAAGACAACAGACAGCTGTGAAGGTCTAAGAAGCTGAAGAGCTGTTTAGATGAGCAGGTATTAGCAGGTGGCTGACAGCAAGCCAGGCCTTCTCACACTTTATACACCGATATACTTAGATTTTGCCTTTTCCAGATGTGTTTGCTAGTTTGGGTAGATTTGATGCTGAGTATGAATCATACTGTTCTTTAACAAATATGAGAGAGCTTATTTGGCAGAAATCTTCAGTGAAGCAGCAGTTAAATTGGACAATAGGAGAAAGTGCTGAGGTTTCCAAAAGAGGATAGATACAGTCCTCTCTTCTTGGAATCTATTTTCAACATTTCCAGAAAAATGCTGTGACACAAATTCTATTGCAGATAAGATGTTGAATTTTTCTAATTTGGTGTACAGATGGTGATAACAAAAGCTCTTCAGAATGTTATTACATGCTGTTTAAGATGATCTGTGTTCTATGTGAAAAAATGGATTTCACCCAACTGTACTAGAAAATAATCAAGTAAATCCTGATACCACACAAAAATGTCCCAGAAAAATGCATAGAACACATTAAATAGGCCAAAAAGTGTAAAGAATGCTAAGATTATTTATATCTGCTCTGGAAAACTTTTCTATTTATCATAGGACTGATTTTACTAAGCTGTACAGTTGCACTCAAATTCTGAATTGCAAAGGTAGGTTTTGTTCTCTCCTTCCTTTCAGAGACATTATAGTAACCTGAATATTTCATATTCAGTAAAGAATAGTAATTTTCTAAAATGATACAGCTGACATTTTAGATTTTTCTCAAGTTTTGTCTGAACTAGTGTAATTTCTGCTGAAACACTGAGGCAGGGGACGGAAAAATCAAAGCTAAACTTTGTAATTCCCTTATCCAAAAGGTCATGTAGAGCTTTTTGATAAATGCCAGAGAGCGCCATACATTCCCTGGATTTCTGGATTGTTTCATGACCAATATACAGAATTTGAAGATTTTCCCTTAAGGAAGACCACTGCTTCTATGAAATTGGGTGAATTTCTTGCAGGAAATTAGACTTCCACCACAGAAACTGTTAAATTTCTGAGTAAAACTTTCAATCATAAAGTACTAAAATCGTGAAGTGTAGGGGTGACATAAGCCTTTTTGGTGTGAGGATAAGGTGTAGATTAAGTGGTCTGTGATAGTTTTATGTTTCAGTGAAAAGATTAGTTCACAGGCAGTTGGAAGCTCTTACGGGCTGGTTAGCTGGTGCAAAGAAAACAAAAGGAAGTCCCATAGAAATTTCTGTTGCTATCAATATCCTTATGGGGATGACAGTTACACTGTGTCCATGAACACAGGCCTTAAGGTCTAGAGGACGCAGTGAGCTGGAGTGGGATACAAATGCTAAAAGAAGGCTCCCCATCTGTCTCAGCTTTCACTTGAGTGACCATCAGTTATAATATGGACGGTAGTAATTTAAAATTTAAACTTAAATCATAACTAAAACATAAGGAAAAGGTTGTACCAGAAACAAATTGAGTTTACAGAGACAATTTCAAAATACTAGCAGTCTGTGTTAAACTAACCTAACACAGTTCAGTTCGTTAAGGTTCAGTGCGTTAGGAGCTGGTACAAACATGGAAGTGCTAAACTGGAACATGAGATACAGTTTCTGTATTTTTGTCAGCTGGGCCTAGAAATGAAGTAACTCAAGTCTTTATTAAATATATGAAATCTCTGAAGATTGTTTGGTAGGATGAGTTAAGACTCCATTCCTTGACAGGATGCTCAAGTCGTTACGTTTCATTATCAGGCACAAAAACTAAAACATTAAATATGACTGTGGAAGTACTGATATAGGAAATCTTCTTGAATAAATTCTGAAGTGAAATCACTTGAGTTGTTCTTTACCCAGTTGGAGGAACAGAGACATGGATAGATTTGTTTCTGATGGATGACTGTGATGACATGAGTTGCATAATTGTCAACTAAAGAGATTGAAAATGTTGCTTCACTGATTATTTATGGTTAGTTTTTGCAAAGATCATGTGATTCCTAAGATAGCAAAAACGTAATAAAGCAAGAACTTCTCTAGGGTTTTTTTTGGTGGTTTTTTTTTTGGGGGGGGGGGGGGTTTTTTTTTTGGTTTTTGTTTTTTTTCGTTGTATCTGAAACTAGTTGTTGTAAATCTCAACTATAAAAATTATGAACAATTCATTTTTCCCAAGTTTTGCCCAGTATAATGAGATATATAACATCTGTTTATTGTTACATAGCTGATCGTAGTTACAGTAAAGCTATCTGAAGTTCCCAAAGTCTTTTACTACACTTATTTCCTTTAATACTGCATATGCAGTAATACTGGTCTTGCAGTGTGTCCTGACTTGTGAATTAGTATTCATACAATATGAGACTGCTCATATGATCCTTTTCTCTCAAAAGTGTAATCTCATTAGTGGTTGAGGCAAATTTCAAGTGTAGTATTAGTCCCAACAGAACACTTCCTGACATCTTATTTTCAGGTCATATGGTAGCCAGCTGATTTATAGGATTCTATCATGTTCCAGAACACCTTTGCCAAGGTCTTCTGAATGATGTATTTTTAATTTACCAGTTCTTTGGTTGCAAAAATCTTGCACTGACATGTAAGATACTTTGAGCTTTTTAATTGCATATTTTAGATTACTTGAAGTAGTAGTTCCTTCTAACCAAACTATCTTGAAGACTATGATTTCTATCATTGATGTAAATAAATACTTGGTTAGGCCAAAACTGAGCAGTTCTAGAAAGTCTTGCCCTAACATCAAGATATTAAATAACCATACAAATGTGTGTATTGTAGGACAAAAACAGTTTTATATCATAATTGCCATTGGAGGTTTTTGTTTGTTCTCATGTTTCTATCAAGTACTCAATACACACTTAACAGTAGTTAAATATTTATGGTTCTTTTCTATTGTATTTTAGAAATACTTCTACTGAATCTAAAAATAACATTTTCATATCAGTTTCATTAAATGTTAGAAGTGATTTTGGTTTTTTTTTCTCTTAAAATGTATATAAATCTTACATCTCTTGCACATTTTCTTGGAATTTTCTATGGAAGACACAGAACAAATAAAGACTAATCAAGTTGTCATATTTATTAAATGCTTGACAGTGGTTGCTGAGTGCCTAAATTTTAATTAACTGCACATGTTTTGAAAGCTTTGCTATGTTTTTTTTCCTCACTCAAGAGATACTTTTCTGTGATAGAGTAGGTTGTTTGTAATATCTAATTGAGAAACACGAAATTCAAGCTGTGTGTAGGTGATACATTAATTTTTCACTCCTGCTGACAACCACATCGGCTTGTGTGTAATTCTTTAAACTGATTCAAACTCATGCTGTTTATGCTTTTAATTGATTGAACTAAAACATCATTTAAAATACTTAATCATTCCATTAGGCAGGATTGTGTTTGCCTATTCTGTGTCCAATCCAGCACAAAAAAAGCACAGATTTCTTATCCACAAGGGATAAGATGACTGGTTCCTTAGTCTCTCAGTCTCCCAGACACCCTGGTTCGCTAGCCTCATGAAAGAATCTTGCAAAGGAGCTCTCTGCTTTCTTGCAAAGGAGACCGAAGATGTGCTTTAGCAGAACTGTATCTGTCAAAGACTATGCAGACTTTTTTTTTTTTTGAAAACTAGGTTAGGTGTGAGTGTCAACCTAGGAGTTCACAATGGACTAGCTAAGAAGACTTAGACGGCTGCTTTCTAAATGGACCCATAACATGAAGTTCTATTGCTTTGTGTTTCCCTGTGGAAGCCTTCAGAAGCATGCTGTCAGCCTGGAAGACAATATTTTCACAGTATGTCATCTTTAATTTTTTTCTTTGCTTAAAAAAAAAGTACATATAGTCACATTCTTGGATCAGGAATGCTTTGGACTATTAAGTCCTGAAGCCTGCAAACTAGAAACATTTTGAAAAAGGTGCGAAATGTCTAAATCACCATTTGAAAGCAGTTGAGAAAGAAAGTTCACTGACAAGTTCAATTTACCTTCACAACTCCTGACCAGAACTGATAGTAAACTAGGATTTTTCAGCCTGTATTTACTGATTAGGTTTACTATTAGTAATGTATTTATCAGCAATACAGAAAAACAGACTGTTCTCTCTCTTTTTCCACTATTTTTTCACTCTTACTGTTTGGTTTCTTCCAGCTTAACCTGCATTTTATCTGTGGCTCCTTCACAAAGCTGAGTTTGTACCAGCATTGCTGTACTTTAACAAATAACCTCATTAGAATTTTATAATAGAATCAATGAGGTTGGAAAAGACCTTTAAGATCATCAAGTCCAACCATTACCCCAGGACTGCCAAGACCACCACTAAACCATATCACTGAGGGCATCATCTACACTGTTTTTGAACACTCCAGGGATGGTGATTCCGCCACTCCCTGGGAAGCCTGTTCCAATATGCCTGACTATCTTTCTGTGAAGAAATTTTTCCTAATACCCAATCTAAACGTCCCCTGGTGCAGCTTGAGGCTGTTACCTCTTGTCCTTCACTTGTTACTTGGGAGAAGGGACCGAACCCCACCTCACTACAACCTCCTTTCAGGTAGTTGTAGAGAGTGATAAGGTCCCTTCTGAGCCTTCTCTTCTCCAGACTAAACAACCCCAGTTCCCTCAGCCGTTCCTCATCAGACTTGTGCTCCAGACCCTTCACCAGCTTTGTTGCCCTTCTCTGGACCCATTCCAGCACCTCAATGTCTGTCTTGTAGTGAGGGGCCCAGAACTGAACCCAAGATTTGAGGCATGGCCTCTCCAGTGCAGGGTACAGGGGAATGATCACTGCCCTGACCCTGCTGGCTATGCTATTTCTGACACAGGCCAGGATGCCACTGGCCTTCTTGGCTGTCTGGGCACAAGCTGGATCATGTTCAGTGTCCATCAGTCAGCACCCCCAGGTTCTTTTCCACCGAGCAGCTTTCCAGCCACTCTTCCCCAAGTCTGTAGTGTTGCATGGGGTTGTTGTGGCCCAAATGTAGGACCTAGCACTTTGCCTTGTCACAGCTGGATCAATGGCCACAGCCCATCGATCCAGCCTGTCCAGATCCCTCTGCAGAGCCTTCCTATCCTACAGCACATCAACACCCTCAGCCAACTAGGTGTCATCTGCAGATTTATTGGATGCAGATTTATTGAGGGTGCACTTGATCCTCTCATCTAGATCATCAGTGAAGATGTTAAAAAACATAGGCCCTGGGGGACACCAACTAGTGACCAGTTGCCAACTACGTGTGATGCCATCTACTACCACTCTTTGGGCTCAGTTTCCAACCCAGGGAAGAATACACCTACCCAGGCCATGAGCAGCCAATTTCTCCAGGAGAATACTGTGTGGAGATAGTGTCAAATGCTTTACACTAAAGTCCATGTAGAAAATGTCCACAGCCTTTCAGTCATCAGCCAGGCAGGTCACATTGTCATAGAAGGAGATCAGGTTGGTCAAACAGGACCTGCCCTTCACAAACCCATGCTGACTGGGCTCATCACTCTGTTTTCCCACATGTGCTTTATGATCTCACTTAGGTTCATCTGCTCCATGACCTTCCCTGGCACTGAGCTCAAGATGACAGGCCTGTAGTTTCCAGGGTCTTCCTTCCTGCCCTTTTTGTAGAGAGGTGTCACATTGGCCAACTTCCAATCTTAGACTGCTGCTTTTTGTGTCTTTCTATATATTATAGCATCCATAAATATTTTCATTTATCTAAGGTGGTTCCATAAACATATTTTAAAACACTGACCACATAGATCGTGATAAAAATATTCTTATAAGTTGCAGAGCTAGACTATGAAAATTTGTGTGACACAATATGAACGTGCCACATGCATGGTTCACACATATATTTTCCCTTAATCCTTTGGCAATGTTTCAAACTTCTCAGAAGCTTAAGATACTATCCATGCACAAATAAAGACTATTCTGGGTTTGCTCCAAGTATAGATACTTTCTCTCTGAATGAAATTTTTATTGGCTTTGAAGAAGCAATATTCTGTGCTGAGATGGTAAGGAACTCTGAATGTGTCTTTGCTCTCAAGAGTCTCATGAGCTCTGTGCTTGATACTTGTCAGTGATACTGTCCACTGTCTCATCAGTTCTATGCTTGATACCTTTCAATGATACCATGTACATATTTACAGTGTTACTACATTTATTTCTAATTTCACTCCTGAAATCACAACCTGAGCTGTCAGGCTCAAGCTGTGTTGTTCTCTTTGTATCTGTCATCACTGCTAATATGGATTTGCATGCCAAATTAGGCCCTTGGTTGCAGATGAAATTCCATTACTTCCAAATTATGTCCTCAGTGATAATTTCATAACCTTCATTTTGGTGGTACACCTGTAACTAAATAGATTTAAAGCCTGATCCAAAGGTTATTGAAAATGAGTGTCTTTATACTGACTTCAATTAGCTTTGAATAAGGCCTTTATTTAACAACTATGTTAATGAAGTGCAAGGATTAGTACCCTTTCCTTGTCTCCTACCATGTTGGCTAGTATCAACAATCAAATGTAGTACTGATTCTTTTTTAAGAAGGTAAATTTTATACAACTATTTGAATACATACATGAAAATAAATGTCTTACAAATTTACCGTTAAGAGCAATGTAGTAGAAAGATACATAGGATGGTCAGTATTTTGAAAAAAACCCCACTGGTTTTGAGCAATCACAGTGTGCAGTAAACTTGTACTTTAGATTTCAGTAAGACTTACTTCTTCAGTGTAGGAATGGATGTCTTTAACACTAAAAATAGAGTAAAATCTCATTAGTACATATTTTTGAAAGAAAAAAAATGGAGAAAATTATCCATCTGATAAATACAGAATGTACATGAATCTTTTAAAATGGCTTTAAAATACGTATTTATCATGGTGCACTAAGAAATAAATAAATCAAAAGTGGTTGGTATGAGCACTTGTAATACTCCAAGAGGAACATGCTTTCTGGAAATAGAGAAAAAAAATAACTTTAAAGTGCTCTTAAGTTCGTTAGTAGCCTATATATACATAAAATGCTTTGGGAAACTTTAACATATTCTTTATTTGGATTTTATCTAACTTTGGACAAACACATGCACTTTATAAAAAGTCAACTGTATATTTTTATAAAGTTTAAGGTCAGGAGGAAAAAACCCACTATGAATTGCTTTTATTCTAAAAAATACTGTTGCTGTGGCTGCTTGAGTAGTTTTGAAGGTGATATGCTTCATATTTAAAGTATTTTTAGAACTTTAGTTATTGTAACAACAGGATACACTTTAAAAGGTAACTTTTAACAAGGTAGGTTTTGCTTGCAAAGAAAATCTTGTCCTTTTTTTTTTTTTCCTCCTGATGAACTTCTAGTCATTAAATGATGGAAAGGAGAAAAGAAACAAAGCTTCAAAAACATGTTTCACATAGTTGTCTCCCCTCAGCAGCATTTTTAAACAAACACATCCTTCAGGGCAGGGACCTTGCCCGTCAGAGCTCTGTCCCACAGTATCCAGGGGGTGTGCAGGACAGGTCCACGTATGGCAGCCAGGTGCAGCCAGGTCCAAACCATCAGGCAAGTCCATAGCTGACAAAGAGGATCCAGGTAAAGCTAGGAAGTCAGCCTGCAGCAGGCTTAGGTGTGATGAGACACATCCCTGTGACTGCCAGGGAAATCCAGTCACTAGAGATCTGATGGCAAGTCTGGAAGTCAGGCCAGAGGTCAGGAGTCTGTGGCCAGACATGAGCACAGCAGATATACAGCAAGTCTGGAAGTCAGGCCAGAGGTTAGGAGTCTGTGGCCAGACATGAACACAGCAGATACACAGGGTAACTCAAGCCATGACTAAAGATACCAACCTGAGCTTAAATGGAGCCCCTGATCCCAGTGGAAGAGGGTTTGAGGGGTAGTAGCCACAGGGGAGGCTGTTAAGGGCCATTAAGGACAATTAGTGCCTTAAGGGAACTGACAGTATTCCCTTTTCTGTATCCACTTTTGGGTGAGTAAAAGGAATGAATAAGAGTAATAAATAAGAGAAATGTGGAAAAACTGGAAACCTTGATGCCTGCCAGATATAGAAATGGCTACCAGTCTGAAGCATGTGTTCTGCAGGGAGTGGATGAAGGATGTGAACCCATATAGTACGTGGAAGAGAATGATTCTTTAATCTCTGCAGTCAGACTCATTTGTTTGAGGTAACCCACTTAATTATGTGCAGCATGGCAAACTGCTCACAGATGAAATAGCAATAGAAATTTTTTTACTTTACAAAAACACTTCCTAGTGGACAAAATCTTACAAATAAAGTGTCCCAGAGAAAGAATACCACTCTCTTTTCAATGCTCTTTTATCAATCTGCTCCCTGTAAGTGGGATCATTGCTTGGACTAATTTCAGGATGAACTCTTTAAATATTTCAGGTTAGGGTAACATACCTCATAACGTTTCACAATCCACAGCATCTGCAGCGAGAGGCCATTTCAATGAACATACCATTGAAAATTGTTGTCAGCAGCATCACCTCAGTCACTTTGTGCCCTTAGACTGTACAAGCCATAGAACAAAGTCCAGTCTGTACTCTCAGTGTACACCTATCTCTTCAGGTTTCTGTCCCACATACCTTAGCTGAACCTTACCTTGGTGTTTCCACCAGCAATCTTGAGCAAAAAAACTCAAGAGTTTTAAAGTGGGTTTACTTCCCCTTATGATTTTCTGCTTACTAAGGATTACTTACCTTACCTGGGTGGACTTGTAGATCTTTCCCTCTAGTAAGACCTATCTCAGCAGCAAGACTTTTTTTTTGGGCTGAAGCTCCAGTATGTCTTCATTTCCTAAATCAGTGAAGGAGGCACACCCTTCAAGGCTTCTTTCTGCTCATCACAACAGCTCTTGTGCATGAGCACAGCCAGTTACACTCTTAGAAGGAGTGTGGAAGGTGGGATCATGTTCTATGCCCTGAGCTCATGGCTGAGATGTTTGTTGTGCAGTCATTTCTAGGATGAAGGGACAAATAAAGTAGCAGTTCACAATTATTTGAGTCTCTGAGCTACAGAAATAATGAAGCCAAACTTCTTTGTAGTGGCAGATAGGATGATAGCGGGCAACAATCACACAGTGACTTGGAAGGTTGAGACTGAACATGAGGAAAACCCTTTTTCATGTGGGAAGGTAAGGCAGCACTAGAACTGTCCAGAGCAGGCTACCAAAACAGGCTATGGGATTTTTGTCCTTGGAAGTTTCAGGATTTGTCTAGACAAAACCATGGTTGTCCTGATCTAGAATTGGCAATAATGCTGCTTTTAGCAGAATGCTGTGCAGGGTAAACTCCAGAAGTGTCATCCAACTGATATTTCTATGAGTCCATGATTTCACTGCCTTCATTATGGAGGCTGTTCCAGGTGTTTTGTTACATGTCACCTTCTTCTGAAACTTTTCTAACTGTACTATTCCTTTTCTGCTATATCTAGTCTACCTTGTTATTTTTTTTCTTGTGAAATTTTAAATTAACTCTAAATGTGCTATTAACTTTAGGTAATTAAACAGTTTAGAAATAATGAAGCAGTATTCATTGACTTTAGTATATTTTATATTAGATCCTTAAGTAAGTACACACAAATAAAAAAGTTGTTACTAATTCATGTATTTTGCTCTGTATTTCCTGAATTTGCATGTTGCATTCTTTTTAAGGATAATATTGAATACTTATTTTCTGCTTGTATGTATTCTGAGAATGATTTAGATACCATTTTATGTTGCATTATTTCTTGAACTGCAGACTTACTTAACATTGACTGAAATATTTATTTATTCATAATTTGAAAGGACAGCTGTCAAAACCAGGTAAACAAAAATACCCCAGACAGAAGGCTCGAGTACAGGTTTCCTCTGAAGTTCACAAATGCTTCTTGTAACATGATACTTAAACACAAATAGAGAAAATTGCATCAACTTGAGTGCTTAAGATTCATGCCAAAGAAATACGTAGTTTCTGTAGAATCCAGGAAACAATCCAGGGATCAGTCTTAAAGCTACTGATTGAGAGATCATATAGGGCACTTGACTATTGTTATTAATCATGTAATGCTGGTATGTCAACATGATGTTTGGGGTAATCTGTAAAATTTTAAATAGGTGTGATCTTTGTCCTTAAAATTTTAAAATTTCTGTATGAGTTGAGACATAACTGGAGCTAATGCTCCTAATGTATGTTAATGAAAAAGGTGATTAAGGGAAAGGGGAAAAATCCTTTTTGGATTTAATTAATTGTTGATTTTGTTAAATTTTGATATAATATTTTGAAATATCATGTGCAGTTATCACTTAATTTAGTTTCCTGACTTTTCAGTGCTATTCTTTCTTAGTATTTTAAGCTATCTTAACATATATATTAATAAATGATCAAATTTCAGTAAGTAATATTTGCTATTGAAGACAATTAATTTTCCACTAGCTCGTTTTAATAGTCATTGGCCTAATGAAAAAAATGCAACATTAAATACCTCGAAGGGTGACATTTCTCATGTATTTCTGTATGATTCCCTTTGTCAGAAAAGTTAAAGGTCGATGATCAATGTGTAAACCACCAGCTTGCTAAATCTGGGCCTGACATATTACCATGTTTTAACTCCAGCAGGCAACTAAACATCACACAACCACTTGCTCACCCACCCTATGTCAGGATGGGGGAAGAGAACTGGAAAAGTAAAAATGAGAAAACTCATGGCTGAGACAGTTTAACAGGTAAAGCAGAAGCCATGTACACAAGCAAAGCAGTACAAGGAATTCATTTACCACTTCCCACCGCAGGCAGGTGTTCAGCCATCTCCTGGAAAGCAGGGTTTCATCATCCCTGTTCCCATGGAGATGCCCAGTGCCCAGGGCTGGGGTTGCTTCAGCTGTCCCTGGCCTACCCTGGTTCCTGTCCCTGGTACTGGGTTTCTCTGACTGGTGAGTCCCTCTCCTGCCACTCCTATGGGGAGCCCCTGAGCTCCCCATCCCCAGGGGACAACCAGCCCCTACTGTGGCTTCTATTTTAAAGAAGTTTTTGTAGAAATCATAACTGTTATATTTACTAGTTTTCCCATTGTAGCATTAACTACAGCAGTGACTGTAGTCACATGTGTACTTTGTGTGAGTTAACTGCCTGAATATAGGAGCTCCTGAGAGGTCGTTCACAGAATGTTAAGCAAGAAAGATTCAGAGTCTGGTAGGACCCTGGAAGCTAATGTAAAGATGCTGCAATAAGGTACCTTAAAGCTTCACGATTTGTTTTCTGAGAATTAAGTAATTAGAAAACCAATTTACCAGTTGATCACAAACCCCTAAATTCTTAATTTCTCATTCAGTTAACCAAATCAAGAATTTTTGCATCAATAAGCACAGTATCAGTAGAATTTCCATGATCGTAGTAGATAGCATACCACAAAATACTTGTCCAATTTAATAAAGCATATTGTGCTGAATAACCAAGACAGAAAACTGGTGACTTACCAATCACTCCGTTTCTGTTTGTGGACAGGTAGAAAAGATGGGTATATACAAGAATAGGTCCTAAGTAAAAGTCAGCTGCAAGAACTGAAAACAGGTATGTACTGAGGAAAGGCAAAAAACCCCAAACAAAAAGTAACACTAAATAGAGACACAGATATGGTTGTAATGATTTGTAACAAATAATACCATTGGGATGTGACAGATATAAGGATGCTTTCAATATCACTGAAAAATACAAGTGCTTATAGATACTGTGGTCTTAAAGGAACATTGAATGTGACAAAACAAGGGAATCTTAAAAGAAATGGTGACAAATTGGAAAATACACTTCTCGAAAGCTAAGTGCAGAGTAGTGCAAAGAACTGGGACAGCGAAAAAGTAACATATTAAAAATGAAACTATATATCCATAAATCAGTATTTTGAACTAAAGTATGGGAGACTGTGTCTTAGTTAAATTAAACACTTGCTGTGAATATGCTCAGGCAATGGAATGTGATCATCTGTGGTAGGAAACTGTTGGAACAATGGCTTGAGTTTGTCATATGCCAAATACTCT